>NW_024581098.1:2152848-2368332 GCF_017639235.1 Corvus kubaryi
CCCCCCCCCCCCCCACTGCAGCCAAGATTTCAGTAAGCCACACAGCTGCAAGGCCGAGGTGAGATTAACCCTTTTATTGCTGTGAAGAGCTGAAAATCTGAGGGAAGAGAAAGAGGAGATGCTTAAAGCTGAAATTCTGTTGTGAAGCTATGATATATCAGAGTATCCCATTGTAATTTCATGAAGATATGGGGGGTGGAGTGTTCAACTCGTGAGCAAAAGCACCTGTGCTGAGATAGGCAGATGCTGACGCAGCTGTAATTTCATGAGAAGTTTGGACAGGGAGAGATGGAAGCGATGAGGACTTTTGCTCCAAATGGGAAAGGAGAAAACCTCAGTTCCTAGAGATGCTCCCAGAGATAGTCCTAACAATGAAGATGAGGAAGACCCTTTGCTCCCAGGGAAGGAGAAGGGCCTCTGTTTTTGTTTCTGAACAGCTCAACCTTAAAATTGTACCCCAGAAAACTTCAAGAGTGGACCCTCGAAAGCAGTTGCGGGAAAAGCTGCAAGTCGGGGGAAGGGACTCACATGCAGGCAGAGAGACTCCTCTTCCTGAATGGAGTGGACAAAGTTATTTGGAAGTGGGCGGCTGTCTCATTGTGATAATGTTTTCATAGCACGAGCAAGAAGAGACTTCTCTTTCTAAATGGGCTGAACAAGGTTATTATGGCAGTGGTAAACAGACTGAACATCTTAAGGGTGGTCTTTTTACATTGTCAGTGGGAGAAGGGAGGAAGGTGGGGGGAGGAGGAGAGTTCTGAAGGTATGGTATAATTTTTTTTCCCCTCTTTTAGGTCTGTTAATAAACTTCTTTATATTCTTTCAAGTTTAGTGCCTGCTTTGTGTTTCTCCTAATTCTTATCTCACAGAAGATAAACAGTAATGAGTATTTTGGACCAAACCACTACAGAGGGTGAGATCGGGTGCACACGTAGGTGCTGGCAGAGTGCCGCCTAAGCGTGTCCACAAAGGACCCTGTGGAATATACACGGCATTGATCCACTGAAACTCCCTTTCCATACTCAGATGTACAGCATCATACCACTCATCTTATAGCTATACTCAGGCTTCCTTCATTGATCCTTGCTCTGCCTGTTTTCACAGGTTCATGGGCTTTAGTCACAGAGGTATCAGAACATGCAACCTCAAGACTGCTGTAAAAGCATTAGTAGAAAACTAAGTGATCTTCCTTTAAAAAATAGATTTCATCATCTTTCATCATTCTTTCGGGCCTACATGCCAAGTAGGCCACTTATATTAGCTAACACTGAGAGACATGTACAGAATTTTCTTCACAGGAATAACTAAAATAATCAGATGCAAGCAATATGAATAAGTGTAATGAGGAGGTAGGAGAAAGAGATTAATTTAATTAAAAAAAAAAATTGAAAATATAATTAACCTACAAAATAAAAAACATCCACCAGGCAATAGAAGACCAAATACAGATCAAACAGAGGACATAGACTCCTATCAGTTCTTTCTTCAATGAAGAACAAGATACTACTGATTTTTCAGTGATCTATTCAAAATCAAGTTGAGAAAAAGAATATGGTTTCAAACTTTTAAGTCTAACACTTGTGGAATGGAGTACTTCCAAGTTGGTTTAAAAGATCTAACAGCAGCTTTCTGGAAATCTTTCACCTTTCTTATACTCCACAATCAACACTAAAATGTCTATTATTCTTTCAGTCATAGTAATAGTAGGCTGCAACTAATTATTGCTTAGTTCCATGTTTATATTTTGAAAAGTAATATAGGAGTGCCTCAGCAAAAGATATCAATGCAAGCAAAAAAAATATTAAAGGAAAGGTCTTCAGCATTTTCCTGTTTTTCTTTCATTAATCTTAGTTTCAATAATATCACACAGAAAAATATCGCTGTAAGTTCTTAATTTTCATTCTTAAGTCATGTACCCTAATTTTGAATTCTGTTTCACTAAAGGCTGTGTGTACTGGTCATAGGAGTTCATATTAAATAATTAGAAGGCCATTACTCCAACACAGAAACTATGAAAAGCAAGGAATTGGAAATTTTTAAAATGCTATGTCTTCCAAAACTGAGAACACACCCCAGAGTCTGTGACTCATAGGTCATATGGGACATTTTGGGTCCTTGAACTGAAACATTTCATACTATATTCTGAAATACGAAAAACAACAATTCCTTAAATAGATTCCAACTATAAAACATTATTTACCACAATCTACCAGTATATTCTTTGACTCATTCTAGCTGAGTTTCAGACGGTTGATTCTAATGCAAATGTTCATTTTAATACCAAACAATGGGTCTTGTTAATGATTCTCAACCTATGGACTACTTATTGGTGTGGGACTGTGGTCCATAGAAGAAATACACAAAGATGTATTTAATAGCCATTCAGCTCTACGTGATAGGCAGCTATTCATGACAAGAAAATACCTATGAAAATACCAAAAAAAAAAAAAATCCCAAAGAACTAGAAGACTTCAAGACAAACTTATTCCAAGCTTTATGAGCTTTTTCAGCATATCTATTTGTAGTGAGTACGTGCCAGAGCTCAGAATGGCCTAGTTTTATTTTCACATTATCTACTCCATGAATGACTCTGCTTCTCCAGGATTATTCAGCTACAGTAAATGTACTTAGTAGTTCTACAGTTTTACAAAGTCCTCTACTTTAAATGCTCACAGATGTCTCACTTTTTAAAAGTGATTACGTATTTGGCTGCTGGGCACCTACTCTCTGTCGAAGCTAATTCATGAACACATCTTTATGACTTATATTTGTAATGGCTTCCAAAGCAACTGGCTAAGAGGAACAAGACAAATCCTTTAACAACACTGAAAATGACAGAAATACCAATGGAATTTTTCCCAGTGTGGTTGAAACTAAATAGCATGTAATTTACATTTTTTTAATGTGAAATAGGAAACTTGAATACTTTTTGACAATACAAAGCTTTAAGATAGTTTTCTAACTGTGTATTACAACTCTATGAGTGATAAAATCCCCACTTTTATTTAGGCAACCTACTCAACCCCCCCATTAGTCAAATATTATAAATCCATAAGCCTAATTGTGGTTTCAGCTTGTTTGGTTTACGTGTAAGTTTCATCTTCACATACAACACACTTTCATTACAATTGTATATATGTCAGTAAACGTCTCATCAGTATATCTCAGAAATTTACATAGGAGCCAGATTTTGTTTGGGATTAATTTAACTGACATTGTCAAAAACAGATGTTGACTAAAGCTGCTTTGGGAGGAATGCATGAACCCCTTAAGCAAACAAAACTACAAAAATGGGAGAAGCCTTTACACCAGTGTTGTAACAGCATCTACTGATTTCTACACCGGCTTAAATAGCATCGTGTGTGCACTGGTGTGTACAGCCAGATGAACAATAAGCTTTCCCATCAATCTACAGAGGATTTCTTATTTAAGATACAAAGCTTTTGGACTTCTTAATAATCAGAAAGCAACCATGATGGTAGTCTGTGCTGAGAATGTTGTTTGGGATTTTTTCCTTTTAATTAGTTAAGGAGAATATTCAGAAAAATGTCAACATCTGCAGCACTTGTGACATGTTTTAAGCAGGCTCCAGAGGCTTTGCACATTTGCCTTCAAGGATGCATGACATAAAAATTCAAAGATATTTTTCTTTCTTTTAAGCAGGCCATATTTTAATACATAGATAATATGTAGAAATTCTTCCTACTCATCATATCTTCACAAACCCTTGTGGGATCAACCTTTATTACTCATACAAATGGTATCCTTTTAGTGGATTTTAGTCCAATATAATATGAAGTGTTGAGAATAAGCCAGAACTGTAATTTACTAATTATTTGTAGGCTACCAACAAATCATTTGCATTGCTATTCTCTAATAGGAGTTTCAGATAGTAAGACATCAATAAAACCATCTTTAAATGAAAGCAGAGAAATTTAATAAGACATATTCTCTTGGAATAAAAAAAAAAAAGATTATTTAAGGTATGTCTAATATACACCAACTAAATATCCCATCACAGATTTCTCCAATATATATTTAAGTCAGCTTTTGATTACCATCCATCAACCTGGAAAAAAACAGACAGACTATATGGCAATGACACTTTCTGGTGATAAGAGCTGCCTCAAACTGAAAAACTCTGTGCTGTATACAAACCAGAGCTTCAGTCATGAAATTACAAATAAATGAAATGTGAAAACCAATACAACAGGTAACAATACCAGTATCTGGTATGTAGAATATTAATATTTTGCTGTGGTCTGCAGGTGTTATGGCATATATGGCACAACAATGCAATGACTGTTCTAGGAAAAATAGATGTATAATGCATGATCTATCCAACAGTGTAAGAGAACATGGCAGAATCCAGCACATAACCATGAGCTGAATTGAAGAAAAACATTGTATATCAACTCTCAAAACCATAAGCCATCTTTCAGCAATTAGCCAAGAAAACCTTAGAAGAATGACCTAGGCACTTATGACTCTCCACTCCCTGTACAAAAGTCATACAAAATACAAATTAAAGCAAAAGGCTAAAGACATTACCCATGTTACATAATGAAAAATAATCAGTGATATTTACAGAATAAAGCAGAATTTTCCATTTATCTGCATGATTCTCAGTTACAACTGTAATAAAGATCACTAGAAACCCTCTTAATGAATGGATTTGTATTTTTCTTTTGCTGGAAGACATTATACTAAAAAAAGCTTCATACAGAAGTTTTTCTTTTTCAACATTTTTTTTTTTTTTAAGTAGGGGTAAAAATAAAAACAAAGTAAAAAGTGGAAATGTCTTTTTCTAGTAAGCTGCAACAGAAACTAGACAATAACTTGGAGTTAAGGTCTCCAAATTTTGCAGGTAATGAGTACAGGAAGAAATAATTCTAATCAAACTATTAATTTAAAGAATTTGGAGTTCTTTCTTTTCATAGTTGATCATAATGCACTTTTTATTATTATTATTATTACAGTAATGAACTTGACCGGTTTGAGTTTTCTAACCCTGATTATTAACAAAACAATGAAGCTGCTTAATAATCTATTAAGAATATAAAAATATCCTGCTCTTTCAGTCAAATTGTTCCCACAAATCGAATTTACCAGAAAAAAATGCTTTCCTGGTTGAATTCTATATGACATTTCTAAGATAGCTACTAAACAAGTACATTTGTTTTGTTTGTAATTTTTGGAAGGCTCATTAGTAGTATTCAAAATGCATACACATTACCTGACTGTAAAACATTCCAGCTATTGTTCCTGTTCCTAATGCTTGAAGAGTGAAAAACTTCCATTTGACACAGCATTTTGAAGTACAGTCTTAAATTTTAAGACATTTTATGAACAGATATGAATCTATGATTGTTGAAAACAATACAAGTGTTGCATGGCTTGAACATTTTGCCTGACTAGGCAGAGCTCCAAGTCTGGGGGAAAAAAGAAAGATCATTCCCAGAACAAGAGTTTGCTCACACTAATCCCATTGCAAGGCTGGGGTCAAACACACAGCCAGTGGCAAATTTCACATTTACATATTCAATATAAAATTTGCTGTTGGCAAATACGACCTTAACACTTAGTTTTCATGAACACTCACAGTAATCAAGCACCAGAATATAAATGCTCATGAAAAATTAATAAAAAGTGGTCTTAAAGAGTTTGAAATCAAATTCTAATTTTATATTTGAATAAATATTACTGTACAAACCTATTGCCATTTGTTCAGTTCTAAATGTTATCAACTTCAATATGACAAAAAAATAATTCCTGGACAAATTTGTATTTGAAGTAATGTTTTAGATCAATATATGCAGTTAATTCTGCTAAGCTTCTTGGACGCTCAGGATCTAATCTCTGAGAAAGATATTTTAGTACTTCAGGGAAAGTGCCTAGTGGTAAAAGCTCTCAGCTGAGTAAATGCATAAAAACATACTTTCATGCCCTTTAATGCAATGGCTGTTTTTCTCCTCCAGATTAATTGTATTGCATCTGGTTGAAGTTGAGAAAATTACTTTGTTCTTCAAAAATTTAACAAAATATGTGAATTCATAATTTTAGGCAAATACATATGTATTCTGCTGAACTGAGATCCAATATAATTATATTGTAATTTGAAAATTTTAGAAATAATGTTGCCTTAACATTTTTAAGATCATTTTCATCAGTGTCTAAATTTTAAAGGTCTTGGCAAAACTGGATTTGGAGGTACTCGTGCTGTATTTTGATTAACTTGAGAACATTTACAGATATTTTGGAAACAAAAAAGATTAGCATATAATTCCAAAGAAGTAAAAAGATAATTTGTATTTCAGCACAATGATGAAAAAGTGCTGAATTACAGTTTTAATCAGTTTATAGAATGAGGTCTTTGAAACTTTCAAAATTAAGCATAAATCTGATATATTAATCAAAACTGATTAAGCTACTTATCCCATTGCAACCCTTATTTTACCTTTTCTTATTTTCTTAATTGAGCAATAACACCACAGAAATCCATTCTTGCCAGAAGTTAATTACCATTTGAGACTATAAAATCTTATAAAAACAATAATTTGTAGACTATTATATAGAGTGAATGTGTTTTCTGAAACAAAATTGGCAACATCAACAATAAAAGAAAACCAGAATGATTTGTGTAATTCTATTACATTGCTGCTGGGTTATTATGCCAGAATATCACAAATGCACAAACTACAGGCCTCACTTTTAGAAATTCCAAGTCTCTCAAACCTTAATAATTCTAGTTTTACAATTTTTTCTGTGCTCTCACTTTCTATAAAAATTCAGAAAATAAGAAAAACACTGCTGATGCTACATAACTCCATGATATCTAATGAACATTATACAGAGATGCTTTGATTCAAAAAAGCATGGCCCTTTTTAGATAGCACTTTCCTGTTGAGATATAAAGATCCTGGAATACTAAAAGCTTCAGTTGTAGAAGTAAAATTAAAAATTTAAATGTCTTAATGCTTTCAATTTCCAAAGCTCCCAATGTTTTAATTGGAAAAAACTCTGTTTCAGAGATTTGTTGTTGCCATTGTTGTGCAGGTGATTGACTTTACCCTAAAACCTCACTTACTAATTGATGGAAAGATGCTTTATGCACTCTGTGAAATCTTGCAATATTTCAGGGTGATGGATATTTAAACAAAATATTTTATTTGTTTGCATGCATTATGGCAAACCCTAGCTCTCACCAACATTTCTCTGCAATCACTGATTCAGAAATCATACATGATCTGAAATGCACAGGGGATTTTGAATATGCTTTGTATTTGATTTCCCATGTAAACATGACTGAACAAAAGATGTCAGCATAACCTCAAGACAACTGAGACATGATGGACATTTTGTGAAACATGCCTGTCTATTCATTTACTATGTAAGTACATCATACTCAGAATAGTATAAGAAGAGAAGGCATTTCAGAAAATCTAGAAACATCCTCAGTACTTTTTATTGCAAGCCAGTGTTTAAATATGGGAGTTTTTTGATGTAGAACAGTCCCTTGAACTTTCCTTTTA
Organism: Corvus kubaryi; assembly: GCF_017639235.1. Taxonomy (NCBI): domain Eukaryota; kingdom Metazoa; phylum Chordata; class Aves; order Passeriformes; family Corvidae; genus Corvus; species Corvus kubaryi. Next base: position 2,160,381 of record NW_024581098.1, read on the forward strand.
ACAGGTCAGCACAATTAGAATCTTTTAAATGCTCTGAATCACTACTGGCTTGACAAGGGCATGTGAAGTGAAATAGAGCTATGAACGTTTCCTATTTTAAAGATATATGTCATTATCCTGGTAATGCCAATTCAGCCTGAGCAGTGACTATTTCCCATTTTGCTCAGAAAAGTATTAACAGCACAGGGAGGTACCAACTCTTGCAGGTCTCTGAAGAAAAATCCAGAGAACGTGTAACTTGTAATTTTTACTGAAGAGCTTCTTTGCTCAGTAACCAGACCTGCACACTTGTGACCTGTGAAACCCTTACTACTGCAAGCTGTTGTACTGGCCACAGCCTTCCAAAACAGCTGACAAGAAACAGGTACTACCAAACTGAACTTGTATGAAGACATCAGTACTATCAGGGCAAAAGCAAGAAAAAAATACATCTAGAAATAGGCCCAGTGCTGACAAACAGATACCAAAACACCAGTACCATACTGTACCATACTAGTGGTTGAGAAGTATGGGGTTGGCCATCTGGAAACCTCCTTGTATCTGGCTGGAACAGGCCAACACTGGATACTATTGAAAAATTATATAGAGTCCATTCTCCTTTCCTCTTCCTCCTCCACCGAACAAACTGTCAAAAGACAAAGACCCAATGTAGAGAAAAAAAGACCTAAAAATATGTACAGGTGTTAGATAACCCCTGGATTAAAAGTTTTCTCCTGGCGCCCATTTGATTTTACTATAGCCAGAACAATGACATTTCTGATGAGTGAAGTCAGGTATTTTTAACTGCTGGGAAGTTGTCAGAAAACTATGCGTGTGCACATTTGCACTTCTTTGAGCATGCCTCCTACATGTGACCCCTCCTGGCTAGTTAAATGAGTGCACCTGCTCTATTCTGTCCACTGTGCTCTCTCAGGTCCAAATCAAGCCATTAGAAATACAGAAGTTGCCTTTTAGAGGTGAACATTTGCTTTCAGTGTATACCACATGGTTGTTGCCTGTTTAAAGAAAATGTAACTGATTCCAGTTGGATAGTAGTTTCTAGTCCTTATGGGTAAATGAAATCCTCTTAATAGTGACCAGAGAAGATAATTTCCATGCCCATAGGAGTTTTCATTTTTCCTACATTAAGTTGGAGTGTTTTGTGTATGTTTACTTCTTCTGCCTTTTGGAGGCTATGCCCAGAAAGGAAAACACTGAGTCCCTGAACTAAAGTGTGTGTAGCTCCACAGCTGGGAGGTGCTGTGCAGCATGAAATATTTCAAAAAGTCTTTTGGAGGGTGAAGTACACACACGTACAAATAAAACATGAAAATATTTCTACTTGCTTCCTAAGGAAGCAGAGAAACCTGAATCTTTACAGCAAAAACATCAATGTAAACAAGGTCACAAACAAAGCATATTTGATGGTACACACTTTAAATCCACTCCTCAACTGTTTTTTTCTTTGCAGCTCAGGTTTCAGAATTAATAGACCTGTATGACAAAGGAGGAACCAAGGACAGTTATTTGAAGGATGTTGTGCCGTAACTAGTGATTCAATCTTTCACTCTATCCCACTAACCTCTAATGGATTTTTGCTTTGAAGACTGTAGCCATGTAATAAGGAAATAACAATATTAATCATGTATGCTTGGTATTAGTCATGACAGCATGTTCTACTCCCTTCTATTAAAACTCAGCAGTAATGATGAGTAGTTTTAAAAGATGAAATCTTAATAAAATGACTAATAGATCTACAGGTATCTTGAGAAAAAGAAATGAAAATATATATTAGGATGACGAGCAACATATTAACATATTGTAAAAGTCTAATGTGACAGTAGTTGAATAAATTTAAGATTTTACTGAGTTTAACACAATAAAAAAAAATTAAACAATAAAAAGACATAGCTAAAACCAGATTAGAAAAGCAGATGAACACATATTAAGAAAACTACTCCAGGATATATCCAGATTCCAGGCATTTCCATAGTAAAGTATTTACAGAAAACAGTAGACTATTTACAGCTGCTACATTCTTTTCCACTTGATGGACACATTTCAAATCTGTGCTGAAATATTTGACAGATTATTATTAGCTCAAATTTAATGAGCATTAAGGATATTCAATAACAGGTATTTTCATTAATTGTGCCAGGGTAGGTAAAGTGACATCAGTTTTATTATTGTTGTTATTATTGTTGTTATTATTATTACTCAAGTCTCAGATAGAAAACAGATTAGCAGCTGTACAGAAAAAGTATTGGATTTCCAGAAAGTTTACATTTCAATTTTAAATTCAGAAGTGAAAAACTGCACCTAGATTACAGTGTTAGAAGCACCAACTGTGCAGCTTCCAGATTTAAAGTTGCCATTCTGTCTAGAGGGGAAAGGATTAAATGGCTGTACCGTGAGTTATAAAGTACAGGATTTCTGCAATATGAGAAGGTGGTAATCTGTGTTTGCAGGTTGCTGTTATCACTTCATGAAACTGCAAATATCAATGCAGAGATACTTTTCTATAACAGATTCAGAAGTACTTCATAGAATTCAGTGAGCTAAATCTGATAATAGTCTAGGTCTCTGTTTCACAGTTAAGGAAACAAAGATAACATAAAAAACATAATTTACCAAAAGACACACCTGCAAAGTCAAGATGGATTGAAATTTCAGATCATTTGGTTTCCAGTCCTGTCTTAAGAATCTAATATGCTATTCTTCTGCTTAAAAACATTTACAAAAAACATTGCCAAAACTATTCATAATGAGTTTTAAAAATCAGTTTGAATGAAACCATAGTTTTAAAGAAACAGGCCAGAGTAAGAGTTTCATCAGTTGCAGATGATTGCAGTTGAGCAACAACAATCCCTACATTGCCAGTTTCATATAACACAAATGACTCATGGAGATTCAGCACAGTTACAGCCCTGCTGTGAATGCTGAGAAAAGGGGGAAGCAAAAGATTCAGTGCAGTGCATGAGGACATCTCATGTCAGGTCATTCTGCTGGAAAAAAACAGTGTCTTGTGCAAAATGCAAGCAGTGGGTGAATTGAACCACAGTGCTACATATTGTAGTTACCTCTACATAAAATCCACCAAAGCCTAAATACCTATTCTGTCTTTATACCTACCTGCCACTACATGAGCTTTTCCTGTTACTTTTCAAGGAATGTCGGAATGCCACATTAGCTGACACATGAAAGCTACCATTTTTCATTTGAAACATTCCCTGAATGTTCCCCAAATGCAAGAAATAAAAAATTACTTCATATCTATAGTCATTTAATTTCTTCTATTTCCTAAGAGAAAAAAAACTAGATGCTAAATCCAAAGAGATATGTAACCATAGTTATTAATACTGCCTGAGATGTTTTATTCACAGCATTAAGAACAGAGACAATCTTAAACATATCAGCCTTCATTCAACTGGAATTCTACCTTGGCTCTAGATGATTTGGTGCACTACAACCCTGAACAGTAGATCCAACACAAGGTTTTTGGCCCCTGCAACTGAACTGACATACTTTCCTACTCGTAGCCACTCAGAAGTAGCTCAAGGGCCTCTCACTCTCTCCCCAAACCTTGTCCATTGGTGGTGGTGTAGTGGCTAGACCCAGAACCACCACAAACGTCCATACAACAGTATTATGTTGGTGCTCGTCTACCCATCTTTATAGTTGGACAATAAATGGAGGTAAAAGCTAGAAATACTTTAATTTCCAGCCTTAAGAATAATCATATCTATTATGGCAGATAACCATATCCACTAGATGTCTAGATTGACAAACTACACATTGTTGGACCTTATTAATTAGACAAAAGCTGAAACTCATAGGTCTGGCTGTGAATAATCCTAATTTCAGCCTTCTAAAATTCTTGCTGTAAAATTTAAAGGAGAGTCTACTGGAAGAGGAGTAATTAATAAATCATGAGTAGAAGGAGCACAATGTCATGTAATTTAACAGATACAATGGACTCTCTTTCTACATACAAGTTTATATTGCATTTTTTGGGCTCAAACTGCCAGTTTGAGAGATCCTGTGAGATATTTTTTAAGAGAATTGCTAGATTACTTTTTTTTCTGCAACCTCCTCCTGTGTTGACACTTCACTAGAGAGATCATGTATTTACCTTACCACATAAGAGCACTAAAACTGAAGCAATGTTATGCTGTACTCAGTTGGGGGTCTTTACAACCCAAGAGAAACAACAAGCTGACAGTCAGTCTTTGATAGAAACTCATCATGCTTTCATGGTAGAAATAATATTTTCACCTTCTACAAGCAGAAAACTAAACTCAAGATTAAGTGACTCATCTAAAGATAACAAATAATCATAAAGGAACCATGTAAAGGCTTCCAGTAAAATACATTAAGAACTGACTAAACCTACCTATCTAGGCATATAGGAGTCTATCAGTCTGTCTGTCTATCTATCTATCTATGATCTGTATCAAAAGTAATGAAAGACAATAAAGACAACAGAGTGCCCACAAAATTAAGATAACTAAGATCACTGTACATTGGGGAAAGATTCTCCCTGCTATGAAAGATGACATGAGTTTGATTAAACTACCTAACTTTGAAATTCAAATAATTTTATATCCATAGTACAGTTATCAGTAAAGCAAGGTGAAATACCAGTGTCATACAATAGGCTGCAGTGATTATGCCACAGATTTTTCTTTGCAGAGCTATGAAGATATGACATATCCTTAAAAAGTTTCCACAAGTAGCAACAAGTTTTGCATCTAGGAAAAGAGAGAATTCTCATCAGAGTCACACTGCAAATATAAGACTGAATTTTCTACAGGTATCTTCAGCACTACCCACTGAAAAAAATTCCACACTGCTTTACAAGGAATATTTTCTAAGACATTAAGACAACCCAAACACTAACATATGTACCTGCTAAGCCTTAATTAGTAACAGAAAAAATCAGAAAGAAACAAAGGTACAAGCTCAGGTGTCTTGCAGAGCCATTTCAAAAGTACCAAGATGCAATAAGGATTGAAAATTAAGTTTCAACTCCTGTTCAAATCCCTGCTGCGAGCAACTAGGCTCCACACACTTCCTATTTTCTCTATATTACCTTGAGGTTAAAGCTACAGATCCTGTATTTGATAAAGACCCTACAAGACAGAAGTGCTAGAACAACTCCAGCTGCAAAGGACACACTGCAGACAAAACCCCACCTGCAACTCCTGCTGGCACACCAGTTGATGTACTTCTCCTTTATTGAGGGCTAAGCCTAAACCCACAGGTTACTACTGCACAATGCAAAACCACATCTATCACCACTATAGCAGCTTTACAACAAATTTACTCCACAAACACGTAGCATATGGCAGTGAATGTTTCCAAAAAAATGGATTATCAGAGTCCATTTACTTTGGCTTTTTTATATTATATATTTATAACTCTTATGCATATTTTAGTTTATAAAATGTCATATGGACATTTGATCCTATTTAAATATTAGTTAATATTTACTATTAAAAATTAAAAATTATTCTTAATTAAAATAAGGATTTAATTTAAAATTTTTTGCTTCTTAAACTTTGAAACCATTTGCAAATACATAAATGCACATTCAAAACTGATAAGACACCTTTTTTTTTATTCCTAGAGAATTATCTACAAGGAGTTTGAGAAGCGGATTATGTTAGATAAACAAGGTATAAATCAAAATTTAATATGATAACACTTGCTACTCTGTGTCAATCCCCCCTTTCAGCTTTTCCAAAATCTCTTTCCTTGAACATGTTTCAACCTTATCATAAATACCCAACCGATTTATGTATCATTTTGAGGGTTAAGAAAATGTCTCAGAAAACAGAAAAGCAAGTCCTGATGTCCATACCAGTTTTCAGTATGCATTCAAGGCTACACTTTTAGTAATATCTTTCTCATGTTTTTTAATTTCAACATTTAACTTCCAACATTTAAATCCCACTGAGAGATTTGCCAAATTAATGCATATTAAAAAAATCAACTGCAGTAAACTTATAGAATATTTACAACCTGATCACTGTTGCACAGACAAAACTTAAAAGCAATATAAGTATGACTATAAGCCAGTATATACAGAAGGGGGTATTATGAAGGCTCTGAAGAATGAAGCAGGATTTGCTGTACAGATTTCCAAAAGGAAAAAAGTGTGCAAATGTACTCTGAAGAATAGTGCAGTGATCTAATCTTTCAACCTGCACTAAACCCGTTCATCAGAACTTCATCTTTATTAACTCCTGCTTTCTATACCTGAGCAGCACATGTTCGATGATCTGACATATAGCAGAATGCTGTATGAAACACAAAGAATGTCCTTGAATCAGCAAAGTAAGATTCAGAAAGATAAGCTTTCAAATACAACAGTACTACATTATTTTAAAAATACAGGTAAAAATTCTCCGGAGCTAAACAGGATTTAAAGGTAATTTATTTGGTAATCTTCTAACTTCTGGCATGATTTTCTAAAATATAGGGTTTCCTGCATCTGAAAGTACTTAAGAAGAGTCAAAAAGTCAAATACAACAAAAGTACATGATGTGTTTCACAAAACTGATTAACCTATGGAACCAGCCTACCACAGACTTCTCAAAAATTCCTTCTCTAGAAGAAATCTCCTTAGTACACTGTTATTTTATACCCAAAATGATAACAGCTTAACTAAAGGAGAAGAGCACCCTGATAAGGAACAGCCAGAGGACGAGAGGCAGATGAATACTTTTGTCTCTTTCTTTTATTTAAAGAACCAAACAACAAATCTCCAACATACTGCAAATTACAGCTTTTGAAATTAAAATGACCTCGCACAGCCAGAAGGGTGTAGCACTGCTGAAATTTGACAGCTATAAGCGGGAAGAAGAAATGCTGGAATATGTACAGCTCAAATCTTCATAATAAAACAATCACCTTTAATATAGAAAAGCCTAGCTGAGAAGAGCAATTACACAAACTTAGGAAGAAAAGATTGCACTTTGTTGCTTGTCATGTTAGAAGGTACAGTCATATTGGTCTAGGAACAACAGTAAAACAGCTGATACCACTGCATTGCTATCAGCGTACACCATCATTTCAGCAACTACAAAAGACAAAAAGTAGACTAAAAAACAGAAAAGCTCACCACTTCTTCATGCCTGCATTTTCTCACATTAATTCCATTAATCTGTTATTAAAGAGATAAAGAGAAGACTTACTCTACATTTCATAAGCATAGATTTCATTTCACTTTTCTACAAAAATACAGACAAAATAATTTGCAGTTTTACTCACCTGTAGAATTGCATCTCCTATAAAGAGCAAACCTGAAAGTTCAGCTGAAAACAGAAAGCATATTTTTCACTCACTTTGTACAAAACATCCAACATTTTGTGTACATGAATTCTTATTTAATGTTTTTGCATAATTTTTTAAATCTTCAAACCAAAACCTGATAAAAACCCCAACATAAAACTACCAAATAAATTATTTGTATTTTTTTTTTAAACCCAAATTACCAGTGTATCAGTGGTACAATAAAAGAGGCTGTTAGCCCAAGCACTAGACTACGAAATTTCATGCATCAGTCCTTTGGCAGCTTTCAGGCCATTCTGGTGAGGCGTGGTATATTTTTCTGGATAGAAAAGGACTGCAGGACTAGGTCTTATTTGACTGTGAAAGATCATTTCTTGCAAAGAGAAAAAAGCAACATGGAGACTCCAGAGCTACTTACGAATGACAAATCTAATTTTGAAGCTTTTACCAAATATAAAGGACCTTTTAGATCCTGCATCTTTGATAAATAACAGGGACTATTAATGCTGCATAACACTTAAATATGCTGAAGAGCTAGAAAATCAATATATCATTAAAAAAATTGCCAAACTGAATGTGATTTTTAAAACAAAGCTGCATCACAAAGACATTTGCAAAATCTAATTCTACACTTCCATTTTTTAAACACTGTGTTTCATTTCAGAGCTATCTGGTGCAAACACACCTTATAAGCATACCAGAAATATAACAAAGATTATTTAAGTGTCTATAAAGAAGTTAATAACTCCCAACATGAGAACTAAGGAATGATAACAGATTACATGCAATTATTACCCACAGTATTCCATATCATTACAGAAGATACTGTCTGGAAAAGGCTAGTATCTGACTTGATCCAAAAACTTTACTTATTTACATGAGCTTTAAAATTATATTGAATCCATATTGACATAAATTATGACACTCAAATCTGCATTTGAAGGAATGGTCCTATTAGCTATCTTTAACAATGGATTGTTAAATTATTGCAGGACAGACATTCTGATTTTTTTGGAGGCACAGGCTTTGGGTCAAACAGTATTTTCTTTATCAAAGTTCCCTAGTCCAGGCACACAGCATGACATTTTCTACATCTCAAGATAGCAGTCTCCTACACAAGAGATGTCCCTCAAAACTAGCTCTCTCAAAATCAGCAGTATTTTAAGTGAAAGCAGTAATGAATTGTATCATAGCTAAGTACGGGGGCTAGAAACAATGTAACAGCTCCTGCAGCAAAAAAATAATGACAAAAATAAAATTGCACTTCAGTGTGCCCAATTAAGTATATCTTTCTTATTTTTCCTGAAGTGCTTAATAGCATTTTAATAGCTACTGCATGTAATATATGCCACATTTTTACGTATTACTTGGTTATATGTATACTGAAGAGAATGTAGTCACAAGTATAACTTCTTAAGGTTAACCTAATGGCCTTCCTTAGGGACTCATTCCATGCTCCTCCTTAGCCTCCCTAACTCCAACTTTCACATCTACCTTTCAGGGCTGGCTTTCAGCTCTCAATATGCTGATTGCTCCACACCTTTCTTTATCTGTGTGGGTGAATGTGAGGCTTTTCTTATGCTGGCACATTTTGGTTGAGGAGAAGCTAAATTCTAGAATTACTGCATTACAGATGGCGGGAAATGTTTCCAAGTTTACATTTCTGGCCTTGCACAAATAAATACAAACATAACAAAGATATTAAATACACCATATTAGTACTGGTTCACAACCTTCCTCCCTCATAATTGTGCACATCTTGAGCTGTTTAACTATTATCCATGTATCATTCCAGTAACTTCAAAACATTGCCAGTTGATACAGAGATTCAGCACCAGCTCTGTTATTATTAAGTATGGTCAAGACTTTTTGCAGTAATGATTTTGCAACATATGAGCTGCTGCAAAGGCTGACACAGCTCAGCATCTAATGCTGAAATAACATAGGAGTATTATCAAGGTTCTGCAATTTGCCACCCCTGTCTCAATATTTCCTGACTAACCAGGTTAAGAAGTCATGCACTCTCCTGCGCTGTTACCGTGATTTCGGAGGCAAACATTTGATCTGCTACAGCTTCCAGAAAATAACTGGGAAGTGAAAGCCAGTAAATCATTGTCTTTTGTTAAATTTGTTAAACATTTTCATTCTATAAATACCTTCCTATTTCTCATCTTAAAAATAATGCTTTACAAGAATCTTTTATTAAAAAAAAAATACATTGAAGACTTTACAAACTATTCCAAATATCAATTCCGTACTTTTTCAGAGAAAGTTTCTGAGGAAGAGATCATAAAGACATGGGAGAGAAAGGGTTTGTTTTTTGATAGTATTTGTTTAACACTGAAGAATCTCAAGATTTAATACATCTTTCTTTAAAGGGAACATTAAAGCACAGTGTAATAAGCTGATACCTGATACCCACCTCTTTGTTCTTTGGAAATCTTGGAAATGACCACTGGAATATTATGTTCTGCCCCACCCTGAAAACAGAATAAATGACAATCTTGTCAGTCACTAAAAATACCTTTTTGCTTAAAGTTATATTTTACCCTTTCTCTAAATGCAGTTTTTAGAGAGACTGAGAAAATAACTCTGATTCTGCATTTCCTCTATTTTTTAATGAATATTTGATTGTGATTAATTCCTTATTGTGTCACATAAAGAAGTTCTCAGTTGCCATCATTAGCTCAGAAACTGAATTCAGAACTCTACCAGACTTGAAGAAAAAGGACATCAGTTTCTGTGAATTCTGGAGCACTTAATGTATGAAATGTGTCCTGTAAAAGCAGAATGGCCATCCAACTACAATGGCAACCACACTGTGTTTTCACGCTGGCTAGAAGGAGGTAAACAAAAGCACAAGAAAGAAGGTTTGGACTTTTCATCTCAAAAGCATCCTTTATTTGTTTCTGTCTGTCACACAAGAGTGAAGAGAGCAGTGGCATAAGTAACAAGAAACAGAAAAAGGAACATTAAGAAATGGAATAGTAGGTGTTCAATAAATAGGGAGAAATAAATGAAAACCGGATGATAGTTCCAACAGCTCAACAACAATTCAATACTGTTGCTTCATTCAGTTTATCCTGTTGGGACTGGAAACATTTACAGTCCTTAAGAAAAAAGTAATAAAAATAAATCTTAAATGAAAAGGAAATTCAAAGGAAAGTAAAGGCAAATATATAGAGAGACACAAATATTTTTTCCTCTGCAGAGAGCATGAAAGTGTACACTCAAATGCAAGCTGTACAAATTCAGGTCACCAGAAATCACTGTCTGCCGCATTGTTGTTTGGCCTAAGAATCCTGGTTAAGGATTTGCTTACTCTTCTTTTCAGCAGACAGTTTTACTTTGGAAATGATGGCTTTTTTAGGTCCAGGTATCTGGTGTCAAGGTGTGAAAAGGACTGACACAGGTATTTTGATGGCCTCAGGAACAGCACATGTCCCTTCTTCATACAATCGCCAAGTGTTTGAAACTGAACAGACTCCTGCACTCAACACCTCTTTCTGTCATGGAATAAAGATTAATTTCCTGTGACACTGTAGAACGTTAAATAGGCTAAATGTTCCTTTTGCTAGTGGCTATTAATGCAAACGGCCCTAAAAACACTGAGTTAATAGGGATCTCAGTAATATTACAACAATTTTTTGTTTACAGGAAAAGTTCTACTGGCATTGCATGAGATGAGTGTTGACAAGCACAGAACATATCAGTATTTCTAGCACAGACTGAGTATTGACTCCACAAAGACCAGAGGCTACCATCATTTCAGTTAGGCTGAGGGATGTATTCAGACTAATTAAATTGAAGCATTATAGCTTGCTGAATATCTCTCAGTAGTTTTCACCAGAGAAACAGCAACAGCAAAAGTTGGCTTCACTGCAGATAATGAGTTCAAGCTCAATATATTTTAAAGTTTTAACCTATACCCTCCAGATTTCTAGTCACATACAAATTTAATTTTTTTCAAAATTTTTCAAACAACCAGAAAAAATAACTTTGTCATTTTCTTTCTAAGCTTCCAAGTTACATACATGTTGCTCTATTTAAAGCCCAGCAAAGAAGTATAAGGTTTAAAACTGCCTCTCTGCCTCCTTAGACTCAGGGCTCCATTAAAGCCGTAATTTACTTTTACTACTAAGCGAGCCTGCAATGCACACAATATGATTATTCCTCCCTTGTATTGAATCTACCAAAATGCATTTACACGGCAGGTCTGAAGAAGCTTTCAGTGATGTCCTACTGAAGAGAATTATCTCCTCTCATTGTATCCGAGTCTGACCTGCATGAAGGCTTCTTTTTAAATTAGTAAAAGGATGTAGTGCCTACTATTCTAGGAAACAAAAAATCAAAACAGGAAACAGAAAATAGCTGACCACCTATCTATACCCGGTCACTATTAGCAATTTGTAGCAAACTGTATATATTCTGCCAACATCTTGTTGAATACTACTTCAGGTTGATACTGCAGCCTTGCATCCTGCACTCTCCATACTTGATTCTCTGTCCTGTACAGGAAAAAAATGTATGTGTGTCTAAAATCTGGTTTTACAGTCTCAGGGGACACTCTTCTGAAGAAATCTCTGGGAACAGAGGCAACTTTTCCACTGCTTTAAATTTTCTCTTCCTCTAGTATGGACATGTAGTTATAATCCCAGACAAAAATACATCAAGTAATGGTGTTGAAGACTTAATGGCTCAGACCTCTACCAGAGTCTTATCTTGATCTTTGTCAAGCAAATTTTCTTTGTCATTTTTCCTTAAGCAGGGGCAGATAAGCCTGGAATAATGGCAGCAACCCACCTGCAGAGGTGGTCCTGCTAGAAGAGGCAGAGGAGGCTCTAATCACTGGCAGCTGTTTGAAGGTCACTGTCCTGGATGTTGGCCACTACTGGTGAGAGGTCATCCACACCTCCATTCAAAGTTTCACATGATATACTCCTAAAGATTTTTGCTTATTCCAGATTTCATGTGTGAGGGTTTTTTTCAGAAGTTTTTGACATATGAAAAGTAGGGCAACTGAAAGCAGTAACTTTTACTAAAAAAGGCTTGGGGTTTTTGGCTCTAAATATAACAAGGAAATTACTTTTTTATTTTCTAAAGGAAAGAGTTTATAAAAGATCAGACCAATTGCTGGACTTTATCATCACCAGAGTTAGACAATGTAGAGGACTTTCTGACTTCATACTAAAAGGCAGCATTTCTACTAGTGAAAATAGCTTTAGGGTCTACTGCCACCGAATTTTTTGACTGAGTCAAACTGAAAAGTCATACTGAATCTCAGAAGATCTGTGATGCTGTCCACCATTTTAAAAGAATGATCAAAACAGAGGCAGGAAAATGGCAGTGTACTATAGTCCTGATAGCCAGGAGTCAGACTTAACTGCAAACCTCAACTTGTTTAATGAACTACCAATTTTGTTGCCTATTTCTTCAGGAACACTACACTCCAACTATTGAAAAAACAGGGTGTTCTTTCAAAAATCATACACTTAGCAGCATCTTTTGTTGAAACTCTGCATCTCAAACTAGTCAGAGATGTGATAAATGACTAAAATACGACACTACACTTACCAAATTCTACATCTATGTCCATGGCTATTCTTTCACACACAAATATTTAACAGGAGACTTCAGAAAAGAGAATATAATTCCTTCAGAAGAGTGTAAACCAGAGCAGGTCTGCTTCAAATTCAATCACAGTTTCAACACTAACTTCAGTTAAGACGTACAGCAAAACACAAGGTTTTCAAACCTTAAAAGAGCGGGCTACAATCTCTTTTTAAGAGGGCTGAAGTTTAGGTCTTGGAAAAAAGTCAATCCTACAAGCAGGTTTTTTTAAGCAATCTGCAGAATTTCTGATTTTTACAAATACAGTTGGAACACCCGGGTTATAAGAGAAGAGATTTTCCCTCACAGACAAATTTAAAAAAAAAAAAAAATTAGTTTAATTTTGGAATTATAATCAATTTGTCCTCTGCTCTTAAGAAAAAAAGATAATTCCAAGGCTCCAAAACACTTGCAGTGGGATAAGACATTTTCAAAATTGACTCAAGAGAAATTTAAAAGGTGACTTTATCGTGTGAGATTTCTGACAGTAAATGGGTGTTTTAAGGTAGCAGAAAAAAGAGACATGATAATGCCCCAAACCTAATTGCCAAAACTAAGCAAATTCATAACAAAGCACAAGCAAGTATTCTAAAGTGAGGGCTATTAATCACTGTACTGCTGTAATTAACACCTCAGATAAACTGCATCCTCTGATATGCACCACAGCCAGAAAGCAAGTCCTTAAATAACCCCTATCTTTAATTAGTCTGGGAGTAGTAAGATAACAGAAACTACCTTAGTACATGGGGCTGTGGAAATTACTGAGACAAGGGGGAGAGGCCTCAGTCCTTCCCACTCTTTCAGGGTTACTTGTAGACCTCTACTTTCTGGCACAACTTCAAAATAATTGCATTTCTATTTAATATTAATAACAAATATGAGTTCTTTGTTAAAGTTCGGGAATTTTACAAAACAAAACAGCAAATTTTTATTCATCTGCAAGAAGAAGCACACCATAATTAAATGACACATTTTAAACAGAAAACTGGCGCTTTGCAGAGTATTTGGAACTGATATGTCAGTTCATGCCATAAATAAAAAGTCCATTTCAGTGAGTCTTCATAAAGTTTGCCTACTAAAGTAAAAAAGGAAAATTACTATAAGTTCCAGTTCTAAGGTGTTTCTTACAACTAGCTTAAAATTATGATAGTAATAAATTATATTAATTATTTTTTTAAGATTGTGTTGGCTATCCAATTGCTTGTCCATCTTTGTGAGAATGTAGAATTACTAATAGTGACCTAGCAAAAAAGGTCCCACATTGATTTTTTTAAAATTAAGTAATTTTAGAGTAATAAATCATACTACCTGATATACATCTACAGAAAATCCTGGACCATAGAATTCATTTTCATTATTTAATCTACACCATCCAAGCAAGTCTGGGTTTCCTTTCTTTTAAAGAGATTTCTTTTCTCTTTAATGACATTTTTGTCATTATTTCATAAGTTATTGTACTTGTGGTATTTCATAATCTGATTGCTAGTTACTTCAAAAATTAAAAATTGTCTATTCATATCTGACTTTATGTATCTTCGCCTTTCCATTACTCAGGTTAATTTTGATCAAAATATCTATGATATAAAATAATCCTAGAAAATGGATATCTTGCTCTAAAAAGGTAAGAATATAGTGCTCTACTAATTTAAGAAAGACCATTGCACATTAACTATTTAATTTATATTTATCAATGATATTTTATTTTATGCAATGTCCATAATACTAAGTAATGTGATCTTGAGATTGTCAACAATGTTAATTCTAAATGATAACTCATTGTAAAGTATACATAAAAATCAAGTTTATTGACTTGAGATTTGTTTTCCAGTCATCTAAAGTCCTTACTACAAGCAGTTATTTCTTAGCACCATATAAAAACTCATTTACCCATATACTTGATTTTACACTGATATTCATTACTTCATCATTTTTCAGTGAAATGTAACCTACAATGATATTGGAGGACAAGAAAACTTGAGTGTTGTTGACCAAACTGATGAGAAACTTTGGTCACAAAATAGCAATTAGTTTTCCTTGAACAGAGGTCTTCATGGGTCAATAAGATAACAGCAAGCACACCAAGACATTTTTAAAAATTAATATTTCTATTCAGCAATATTCTTATCAATGATAACACAAGTGCACATTAATCCTTCTTATGAGTCACTTATAAGGTCAGTACTAGCAGATGCTCATAGGAAAATCTATACTTTCACTATATATGAATAATTTAGGCCTCTTTGCATTCATGTGAAGTACACTTCATTTTTTCCATTGCGATCTTGAGACTAAGAACTGCTGAGTTTAGAAGATAAACTTAATCTTGTGTTGTCTACACTCAGATTGAACACTAAGGTAAGGTTTCCAAAATCATAGACTATAATAATAAAAATTATTAAACCTTCCTCTCTCTCCTAAAAAGGATCACCTACACTTGTATATGTTCTTAAATCTTACTGAAGAAAGCAAAAACATGGTAACATGATAAATTGCTGTCTGTGCTTGATCTACAGAAAAATAAACAATACAAGCAAGCAATAAGACTTTCTGTCCCACTAAAGAATTGCAGTGAATTAATGTGATATTCTTTGTAGGACAATTGATGATGAACTTACTGGCTGTTCCATGTGCCTGCCACTGTAATTTAGTATTCATTAACAACTATTTAGATTAGAGAGCAGTTGAACACAAGTACAGTCTATACAGTTGAAAACACTTCTCAACTCTTATATAAAACCTTATCACAGAGTTGGTCAGCTTGAATTTTAAGGGAATGATTGCCTTCCACTCCATAGGGCAGCATAGTTCTGGTTGCCTGCTGTGACAGTATCTAACACACAAGAATATGTTTCCTCTCTTCTTTCTAGTCCTCTAAAATAGAGTTTGCATTCATTAACAGTAACATTGATTATATACAAAGACACACTTTGTGTAATATGGAATAATAGACCAAAAAAATCCTCTTACCTTTATACTTAATCCAAATCCTCCTACAGTCTGTCTTCTAATTGTTACTGTTCTTTCCTGGAAAAAATAAATCAAGTTTTGCTGGATTTAATGTCTTCTGCCAGAAAACTATATTCGTACTTCAATAAGTTTTTTCTGTGTTTCCATCCTACATTGATTTTTGTTGCTTTAATGAAGTTCTGAGTTCCTGAACTGAAAATCCCATGAAACCTACACTGCAGAGGAAAAAGACAAAATCTGGAAGAAAAGAAGAGATCCTGCCTCAAAAAAAAACCCAAAAAATAATTTGTTCAATTCACACCATCCTAGCCAGTACTGCAATGAGCTAAGAACAGAACTGTAGAGTTGGACAATTATGGCACAGCACACACATGTCAGAGGTTAAGGCCTTGACTAGTTCTAAATTGGTCCCACATGCAGGTTGATCACTACATGCTGAAGAACATACACTGCACTCCTGTAGTGCATTTTCCAATTTAGTGTCATCTGAAAGGTAAACAACTTGTGCATGCCAAGACCACTCACTGATGTGAACCAAAGCATAACAAGTGCACACATCGCATAAATCCATTTCAAAGCACACTAATGATCCAAATTAGGAAAACAAAAACAGAAACAAAACCCACCAAAAGCTAAATACAAAAACAGCCACTGTTGATCTCAAAGCTATGGTTTAAAAATTGCAACCCATAGCCTATAACTATTAAAAGCAGGCCATCTTTTTCCTTTTATTGCTTGTCCTAAAATTTGTGCTGTAAAAACTGTAGGCTACTATCTGTCTCAAATAAAAAAAATTATAAAAAATACTGGTTTTTTCTTTGTCTGTCTGTTGACTTTATACCCAAAGATCATTTAGAATTAGTACATTTAGGCAGTGGTAAAATAAGTTACTAGCAGATATACCATATATCCAGATTCAAATATATCAATTTTATGGATTTCTGAATGTCCTCTACATGTGGTCTAGATTTTATACTCATTTAATTACATATATATCTATTTCATGGCATAAGTCTGCATGTATGTTTTAACTACATATGTTACATTTAACTGTATTTATTTCAGCACAATCAGCATAGATTGCCAGCGTCAGTCTGATTTCAATAGATCATCAGGAATGTAGCAGTGACAGAGAAGACAGAATATATACAGATGTATTTTTTTACTTCCTTACTTCCTTTACATAAAGGAAAATAAAGGAATTACCACATCAAAGTTTTGGAAAAATGTTATTGCTGAATTTTGGTGGAAATCAAGTCACCTTGTTTCCTTTTTTGTGTTTGTGACAAATATGAACTGTGTAACTGTGGAAAGAGTGAACGTGAACTCATCCAATGTTTTGGACTGAAAGACAAAATGGATTGCCTAAAATGAGACTTACCATTTATTCATTTAGGCTTGCAAAATGTAAAATGCTTGCAAAATGTAAAATGCTTGCATATATTTATTCTAAGAAAAAGGTACATATTTTGCTGTTAAATAGCCAAATATTTCAATTTTTATTTCTAACCTAAACTTCTAAAAAGGAACTTTCAAAATGCAGTTTCCATAGACTGGGTTCAGGCCACAAACTGCACTTAGAAAACCTTTTGTCTGCCACAGTTTCAGATGCAGGTAATACTGCTGACAATATATTCAGGATAAACCAATATAAGCCACATTCTGATGTGCGGTCTAAGCTGAGTTTACAGAAATGAACACAAAACACTCAGCTGTGGCTCCACTGGGAGCTGTATTTTTCCTGTTAACTTCATCTCATTTCCACCTCCAGTTTGTGTTGAACATGGAGTTAAAAGCAGAAACTTGACTTGTACACTCTAGCCAATATATTCTGGTATTTTTTGTTATACATGCCCAAATCAAATAGGACACACTTGTGCTAAGATGACATTGAAAAATAGCAACCTTTCACTAAACTGACTTGAACTGGCTAGTGCTACATCAATAATATATGGAATAAAGAACAACACACTTAAGGATTAAATCTCAAACAAAGTAATATTCTCAGTGAAGAACATGCAACTTCATTAAAATTTGTTGTTCATGATATGTCAGTAGTCACTGTAAATACTGGCATCTGAATATATTCTAATCTGAAGCTATGTTTTTAAAAAAACTAATAGAAAAAATGATCCTGTGGAATATTTCTGTCCTTGTTGTCTTTTTTAGCCCAACACACACAAAAGTACCCATTAAAAAGAGTCAATAAAATATACTCTTTGGTTTTCACTCAAGCAAAGGCAGACTCAAGCTAGTCGTGAAAACACCTGATATAGAGGCAGGATGTCAAATTTAACTTGGGGAATATTAATCCCTCCCTTTTGACTTTCAAAGTAACTTGAATAAGTATTTTGATTGTGGATACAAACTTTGAAATGTTTTGCCAGAAAATTCCTTTGTCCAAGTAAGTTTTATTTTGTGATTTGGACTTGCTTTATTTTATGTAACCTTCAAAAACCCCAAACCAAGCTTAATTTTCAGTGCCATTTTACACCCAGGTGAATGGAATATACTTTGTCTGAAAAGCACTATATTGTAACGTAAAATATTTTTATTATAATGATTAATGCATGAAAGAAGTTTAACCAGCAAACTGAAGTAAATTATTTTGTTCTGATGTCTTTAATTACCATTTCAAATGAACAATAACAATAATAAAATGCTTTTCTCTGGCCTAATAGCTTTAAGTTCTTAAAATGATTTCTGATTATTCATTTATAAAACACAGCAAAAGCTCTGGAAGACAACAAATTCTGTAAGTGAGGAAGTGCTCTAAGTATCCTGATTGACTATTTGTGTTGTTCAGGTTAAAAATACTGATGTTCCATTGATTTTCTATCAATATTTTTATGCTTTCCCCTGTTTTTGCACCACATGATGTTCTGTGACTGAATTTGCAGTGGTTTTGCAAATTCCAAAAGCAACTTCATCTCCAAGTTTACAAAATAAAACTTGGTTCAGATGAAAAGATACATAGTTCACTATCAAGACTACACAAAGTGTTCTGTGAGCTTGTAATTCCATTTTCACATTTGTTATCTACATTATAGCAAACAGAGGGAAGGTTAGAGCCCCTAGAACCCTTAAAAGCAAGATTCAGAGTAGTGCTCTTGCTGTTTCCTAGAACAGGAGTAGTTATCATTTTATTGAAAAACACAAAGCTGCTGCCATGTCAGCATTTTCCATGCCTCTAACTCAGAAAATTCCTTGTCCACACATATGTTCATTGACTGGAAAGGACAGATAAGAGTTTTGCCAAAAAAAAAAAAAAATTCTTCCTCAGAGCTATGCAGTAAAACAGAAACAATATTTTTGAGGCTTTCATTAAAGAGCTATTAAAATTTCTCCTTAAAATCCATATGATCGTCTGGGGAACACAAATGTCATCATGACTGAGATCAGAAGTGAAGAATGACCATGTGAGTACAGAGCAACAGTAAATAGTGAGGAAAGTAAAACACAGAATCCTGTGTAATCATTAACTATTTATATTTAGTAAAGAGTTAATGTTATTTTTATCTTGGAGCACTGTAAAAATTCAAATATTTCTTACTGACTGTATATGATGTAAAAGGAAGTTTATAATTGCTTCACTGACTTAAAAATAATGATTAGTTTGCAATCCTTTCAAACTACTTATCCTGTATAATATAAAGCAGTCATCTAATGTGATCTAATAATCTAATAATGTGTCTCTATGAAAGAAATCAACTAAACGTTGAATGGAAGGATGAAGAAACTTCAAAAATCTTCACAAAACTGAACAGCATGTGAAACTTAAATATACCATTTCTCGGCCTTTTTCCCAATGTGTGGTTATTCATCTGGTGAGTCTGGATATTCATCTTATAAGAGTAAAGGTATGAAGAATTAGTTTGTCTAGGTACAGACAGAAAACAAGACCTCTCTTTTCAGAGGATAGAACAGAGAACAAGGTATTATACATATGGAAGAACATGATAAAAAGCTGAAAGGTTTTCAGCACAAAATAGTCGGTGGGAAAAAAGGAACAGACATGGAGAGGAATCTACAATAGCACAGTGACATGGAAAAATGTAGGGGGAAATAAAGGAGGAAAATGTTAGAACATAAATTTTAAAATGCAATAGTATAAAGATAATATCAATACATTGGCAGCAATTTCAGAGATCAACCTGTTAACATTTGATGCCATAATATATTCAAGGCCATACTCTCATATAGCTTATCAGCTATTAGTAATCCTACTACATTTTGAAATAAGAAAATATAATGAGAATTTTTTAAAATCTAATTTAATTATTGCATACATTTTCAAGTTTTTATATCCCCTTTTTGGTAACTCTTTGCTCTTTCTTAGTGACAGTTCTTTGGATTAATTTACATGTGCAAGCTTTATACTCATTCTGAGTGTAAAGGACACAGGACACAGGTCAGTCACATTTCCAATTTCAATTAATAGTGTTAACAGGGTTTGCCAGCAGACTTGCTCATCTGCTATCAACTTCCATCACGTGGCATTTGAAGCTTGTCTCATTATTTCAATTCCTCGTGCAACTGGAGAAGGTTGGCAGTAAGGGAGGGCTGCAACATGCCTGGTCAACTGGAAATCCCCCTTCCTCTGCAGATGTGCTGAGACTGAGGATGGCAAGCACAGTGCTGTCGTGTAGGCTATTAACAGTGACTGGAATAAAAAAAAGCAGTCAACCCTTCGGTTGTTCTTACTTCAAAATGTTCCCGGTACTGCAGCCTATGCTTGAAAGCTGAAATATTCACCTAAACATCTACTTATAAAATGTCTACTCATACAATTGATTCATTTCAGAAGCACTGCATTTCTTAATATAGAAATAAAAGAGAAATAAACCTATAAACCCATGGTCAGGATCTGAACTCCTACTAGGTTTCGTAACATTCTCTGTAGTTTCCAGCTACTGCCTCACATCACATACTGCCACTGATCAATATTTTGGGTTCTCTGAGATTTTTCAAAGTTGCAATATTTTTATCTTGTGGAAGAAAAGTCTTCTTCCAATGAGGAAAAGTTATTATTTTCTTTCAAATCTGGCATTATAAATGGCATTTTTAACCTCAGCTGATTGCTATGCTTTTTAATTTTAAGGAGCTGCACAAAAATAAGCTGCCTTAGGCTTTCCCTAAATAATCATATTTACATCTGTCAGATTGTCACTTTAAAGCTGTCCAGATTGGCAGGGGAAAAAAAAAGTTACCCCCATCTGATAGATACTTGACGACTTCTGTGAAAAAATGGATTCACTCCACTGAATAGCTGACAGATCCCAACAAGATAAAAAACCCAAAGATTCTTACTGATAGCTTTGTGAGGGTAACAAGAATGGAAAATGCTTCAAAGGTGACCTATCTGTGCACATATTTGCAATTCTCTCCAAGACAGGGAGTTTCATTTTAGCACTGTTTATAATATTCAACCACACATCAGAATCAAAATTGTAAATAAAGACAATAGAGAAAATAAGTCAAAACTATTATTTTCCATTTTAAGCTTTTAATTTTTTTCTTCTATTTCTATTCATTAAAATTGCTAATGTTAATTGAACTTGTTTTACCAACACTAAAATATATGACAAGAAAATTCATAATTTTGAAAAGAGAATGATCCAATGTAACAGATATAAAATTAACTCTCAGGAAGCCTCAAAAATTTAAATATTCAAGCAAGGAAAATGTAATAACTTCATCTGACTTCCTAGGCATGTCATCATTAAGTGATGTGTTCTGAATTTAAACTTATTCTTAAAAATTAATAATAGCTGTATTATTGAAAAAAAAAAAATCAAGAACAGTCTATTGTATAAAGTTTCTAACTTGAAAGACTTTTTTATAAAAAACTAAAAAAAATTAGAAAATCTCTAACAGCTAATTTTTTTTGATACTTTATGGGCTTTGTATATGTTTATGAATCTTTCAGCAGTTGATTTCACAATAGCATAAGGACAACTTTAAAAGTGAGCTATCACATGTTCTTATTCTTACAGAAAAATGACTCTGTGGTTAACAATATCAGAAAACAGATCTGGCTACAGTGCAACAATTTAAGACAATGTTACTTTCTGGCCTTGGAAAAGGTGTTTATTGATAGTTTTTTCTTTATTGAAAAGCCAGTTATGGTTCATAGGCTACATTTAGATACAGTTGTATCAACCTCAGATAAATGCGTGGACAAATGCCATCCTACTGCAAGAGCTGTTGCTCTATCAATCCACAAAACCATGCATTCATTTTTTATTAGTATTGAATTATGACTGATCTTCACACAAATTTCCCCCAAAGATCCTTAATTAAAAAATCAAACCACTAAAAGAAATTATTAATGTTTAATTAATTAATTCATTTACTACACAGCAGCATAGAAATAAATTGCTTGAAAGAAATGTGACTCATCCGTATGTTATCATGAGGTGAGTTAGCAGTATTTTGTAGAATATATGACCCTTTAAAAGAGCATTTAAGACAATTTTGTAAAAATGCAAACTATCCTGGTAGCTAACAATTTGCCAGCTGCTCGCAGCTTATTTTCATTCTTTTAGAAAAAATAGTAGCTGATTCAAATAATCCATCCTGTCAGATGGTACATTGTCATAGCCTTAATTTATGGATCTCACATGCATACAGACTCTATGTGTAAAAAAAATTCTGAGTACAATTAGTAAACAAAATTTATTAAAGAAAAGAAGAAAAAATCCATAGCTTCCTAGACAGATAAACTACTTATCTTGCTAAAGCACAATAATCCTTTTCCTTGAATTTCAGATGTTCATGAAAGGTGATAGAAATTGTGAGGATTAACTCAAAAATAAAAATATTGATTCTGGAATGGCAAATATTAAAACTTTTCCTAGGAATAAATCTTCTTCAGATGAGACATGCCATACGTTAGGCTGTCTCCTCTCCCATCACAATTTTTACCAAGTTCAGCATTAGGCTATCCTGGCTAGTCCAGGCTATTGACATGTATGTCTGAAAAGACTGGGAGTTGCCTCACTGCACATTGTTTTATGGAACACCATACAGCAAACTTTTGTGAGCATAATTTCAAGTAATAAAAGAAATAGGCTTAAAATCATATATTAAGATATTCTGCAATCCTTCCATCAGTAGTGACAAGGTTCCTACATGGTTTAATTCAGCTCTTTTCATGGCATTTCCTAACTGCCCTGGGAGAAAAAGGTGTACCTGACCTTGGTCTTATCTTCCTACCCAAGCTACTTCAACTGGGGCATACACTTCCCATAATATAAAGCCTCTCTACAGGCAAGGATATAATCTGGATTTTTAGTAACAACACTGCCTTCTACACTTTGAGTTTCACAAAATGTTCTCCTCCCAGTTTTGGTCATTTGCATTGGAGCTGAAATCTACACTGGGTATCTGCTAGCAGCATAATGCTGAACCTGCTATATTTCTTCCTCTTGGAAAGCAAGTCTTTCTTATTGTACACACAATAATCTCTTAATACTTATTGATGCAACTGTACTCCATGATCATTTGAATGATGGTTGATACTGTATGGAATTGTCGTAGGTACAATTGCTGCAGGACCCTCACTAATGCTATCATTTTTTTTTCAGCCCACTAAAGAAACAGATGCTTTCTTTTTTTAGTGTATAACACTGTTTATTTTGCTTATTATCTTTTATGCACTATATTTTCTTGCTTCAAACTGTATACAACGAAAGAAGAAACAAGGTTTCTTTGCACCTCTTTAGTTTTGGAAACTAGAACTGTTTAACACCAAAAGGAAGTGTTCCAAATTAAGAACTAGGTCCTTATCCCATACACTCACATTAAACAGCACTTCATTCCTAAGGAGCCATTGACTTTATTTAGATTATTCCGCAGGATGCAGATCTGGATGCTGCTGGAACGTTAAGTGCCTGTTTAAAGTCTGTCCGACACAGAGGAGCATGCAAATTGATTCAGACTCAACAAACAGAAGAGATACTGTTCTGAACCAGAAACACAGTAATAGCCTTTCGTTCCATACCAGAGCAGCAGTGATAAAGCAAAACCTTATAATGAAATTATTTGAAGATTATTTATTTAAACAGATTAAAAATTACTTTTACTGTTGCTACTTGTCTGTAAAATTTAACAATACTATTGTTCCCCAGTTAAAAGTTTTATTTTTTTGCTTTATGAGTTTATTCTCTGAGGCATTCAGTGTCAGTTGCTAATGAAAACCCTTGCATTGTAGAATTCAGGTAAAAAAAAAGATAAATGCAGTCAGTTATCTAGAATGACAGAAAGAACAAAACAAAATCAACCAAACAAAACATAACAGTAGAAAAACAAACAAAAAAAATTAAACCTAATAAATCAGGAATAAAAATGAGAAAAAATAGAAAAAAAACCAGAACAAAACCTGTAGGACTTGTTTGATTATAGGATACAATCAAAGCACATGATTTCAGATTATTCAAATTACATGTGACAAAAGGACAGCTAAATGTCTGTGAAATGTCAATCATCCTTAGTTGGAATGAACCTAGTGCTGCAAAACCTAGTCTTAATCCCAAAGGAAATCAGGGTAAAGTGCTCAAAAGTCACTAGTCTAACAATGGAACTTCCAGGAAAAAGCATCAACACACTAATATCAATCAGTTAATGAGTTATGCATTGAATATGCAAATAATATAGGGGAGTTTAACTGGGGAAGCAAATAAGCCATTATTTTCTACAGAGCCTTTGCAAAACTGAGGAGAGAAAAACTGTAAGACAAAGCCTTACTGTGAAAAGGGAAAAAATATAAATATGCATTTCATGAAGACATTTAAATAATAAGTTCAGCAGGACTTTACAGATATTACAGCAGAATAATGAAAGTCACATTTCTGAGTGATAAAATCTTTTACTAAATAATGCCAGAACGGTGTTGGTGGAATAGTGGTGCCACAGTGTATGATGCTAATTGAAGAACTACAGCTTGAGCTTGAACTCATAACTTATTTCTATCCTGGCTGCTGGATGTCCTGTCTCTTGAGGAACAGTGGGGTCTGCTAGTAAAAGTAGCATCTATATTCCATATAAAGGACACAGACCCGTATTAGTAAACTGCACTTGTTCAGCATGAAACAGTCAGAAGATAATGTCAGATTTGTCATTCAAATAAACCTAGACTCTATAGAGACTGTAGGCAGTGTGCTCCTCCTGTTTCAGAGAAAAGCTCCAAAGAATTCACCTTGAGATAATCATAATCATGAGATGGATAATTTCAAACATTTTTTCATTAATCTTTCACACTTTTTGCCCTGCTAACATTGTACCAATTTATTTTTTGTTTGGTCTTTGTATCTTTTTATTGTACTTGTATTTAGAGATGCAAATATGTGGCAACAGCAGCAATTTAATATTAAAAAAGACTTAATAGCATTCACAAAAAATTTGCATAAACAGATATCACACTACTATGCCTCACAAGATTTAACACAAAATTCTATGATAATTTTATTTAGCTCAAAGGGAGACCAGAATATTTATGATAGTTACACATAAATCTTAAAAATCTCTACAAAATATAATTACAGTATCTATAAAAATGTCTGTAGAAATGAATACTAAATGTTTTCTATTATTTTTGTACATATCTAATAATATTAAATAAAAACTTTGCATTACAATAGTTCTGAACCTTACAATATTATTCTATATAAAATTTTACAGATCTCCCAAATAATTGTAGCTTCTCAGGCAAAAAATTCAATATGATGCTTAAATAAGGAATCTGACATGTCATGTAAAAACAGTAATAGATAAACCCACCTCTGTTAAAATGATATGCTGTTAACACTAGTGACCCTCACAGCATTCCTGTAGTGCGTGCTACTGATGCCATGATAATTTTTTGCCTTTTCTTTTATATCCCTTCTCTATACCTTTTATAGCTTTTGTATTCTTAGTGGTTTTTAGCCTACATTCTTAGACTTATTTGTCAAGCTAGGAGACTTCACAAAACTTAGAAGTTTTGTAGTTGGGGATCAAAATGCCCCAGACCCCAAGGTCCTCTCCAGAACACATTTTGTAAACTGAGATAGAACCATCCAGGGGAAGGTTCCTTGGGGAGGGGGGTCTCACTCCAGCCTCTCACTGGGGAATCTTTGATAGGTATGCTAATTAGTAAGACCTGTAATGTTATACCTGGATCTATCGTGGGTGGGCATTGTGGTGTGCATTTTGGCACATTCCACCTGGACGTGGTGCACCTAAGGGTCCTTAAAATAAATACCGAGGTAAAACCTCTTTTTCCCTTCTAACCATGTTTGATTTTTGATTTTAAGACCAGGAAAAGGCATCCCTACCATAGGAAGGAAGCCAAGAAACAGAGGATAAAAGATAACTCCTCCACCAACAAATCCCTGCCATAAGCATCTTATCAACTCCACAGACAATACTCAGATATACAAGTACATTGAGATATCTGTACTCCCTGCAAAAACCACTGCTTGTGTCATTCCTCAATGGCTCCAGTACCCAAGGGTGAATGAAGAGAAACAGTACTGCAGTCGTGCATATAACTTATTACCTTATTGCTGCTTCTTAAATTATTATTGCTAATATTTACTCACAAAAGAAACATATTAAATACACTTTAGTGTTAACCTGTCCATGGGAGTAAATGCATACATATGTGTGTATGCACCCACACAGCACTTTTTCTTTGTAAAGAACATCTTAAAGAGGAAATAAAAACTACTTACACCAGAATAGAAAGGCTCACCAGACACACAGATCACATCCTGCTCCTGGATCATCAAAATATCTTTGGCTAAGTGCAGTCGCACTTTGAAAGGCTCCTGGTTACCATCCTGCAGCAAACAAACCCCTGTCTTTGTCTTCAAAGGAAGGAATAAAGAAAAAAAACAGGGTTTTTCAGTTAGCACCTAGCATTGTTAGCAGTGGTATTTTGAATCAGAAAGGTACAGTCACTATAAAAATTTTAACAAATACCCAAAACTATTTTCAGTGATCACTGTATTTACTGTGTTTAGACTGTGAGAGAACAAATGTTACAGTAGTAAATAGTAAAGGCAGATTTTGCAATCAGGTGCTATTTCACCCATGATGATTTTGTGAAACTCCTTTCAAATTGCTTCAAATCAGCTGTGCTCTTACTTTCCACCTTTTCATTAAATGATAACACCCCACTTGGATGTGAAATAAAAGCTGATCCTCCACATATTACACCATCTTTGACACAGAAACACATGCAATGACACCTCCAAACTAGCCAGATGTGAGTACCAGCAGCTACAAGAACCCAGTCATAACTTTTTTATGTTCCTTTTCAAATGAGGATGCTGAGCTAAGAATAAGAGAAAATAAATCAAAGACTACAACTCCCTGTAGTAACTTAGTTCTTGCTCCATTTCTGTATTTTACATTTATGACTAAAGAGCAGGAATTCTGTAGGATTCTTCAGTATATAATAAAAGATTTTTCAGCTATTAACAGTGCCTTTGTGGTAGTGCCTACTTGTACTATCTTTTGGGGCATTATACATGAGAGGGTGAGCACTGAAAAAGTTGGCACATCAGAATTACCACCAGAATTACAGAAAGTACCATCAGAATTTAATTTTCTCTGAAGGTGATGTTGAAAATAGGATTCTTTGTAACACTTAATCAGTGGACAAAATTCCTATTGGTAGAGCATTTTTTTAATATGAGAAATCTGCTTACAAATAATCTAAAAACTTAGCTTTACAAGTATTTTACTGGTATAAGTATTTACAGTATTTATTTAGATACACAGATATAGATATAGTTATGGATATATACACACATGTATCTCAGAAGAAAACCCACGTATAAAAATATTTAAAACCTTGGACTCGTCAGTGACAATAACAGAACTTTCACGGTCTTCGTAGAGGTCAGATTTCAATCCACCATCTGTAAAAAGTTGGCTTAAGAGGAGATCAAGGAAAGAAAAGTATTTCTCTGAACTTTAAGTGCCAAGGTTGACCTGGCTGAATCTGAGGGCTCTTTCTCAGACAAGAGTCTAAAAGAGGATTTGGAAGATCTTCCCACAATGTGCTCTTACATCCATAACATGGAGAGAACAAACACAAATATGGAACTGACAGTAGGCCACTGGCAAAAGAGAAGTTTAAATCTCTCTCAGGAGGCTTTAAAAGAGGTGGAAAGGTCGAGGACAATCTTTAAATATCTCTATATAATGTTCTCCACTGACAAACTGTTCTGTCACTTCTGCTCCATAATCAGCACTCAAACTTTGGAAATTGTTTTTCCTCGAATGCCAGGAACAAATGTGTATAACTCAGCCATGACTTTGAAATTGGCTCTGACATTGCTTTTATTATTTTTAAACTAGGTAAGAAGAAGAGAAAAATGAAGATCTCCATGCACTGAACTCACACTGAGGTCAGTCAAACCTCTGGTCAACAGTCACCCTGCACCATTTTTCTGATATTAAGGTGTATTTTTGGGGGGTTTTTTTAATGGGATGAGAGAGAAACTGATGGACGTGCACAGACAGATCACAGAAGGAGTCAGGTTTTCAAGTTCCACTGAAAAATTCCCTCTCATATACACAAAATGTTACAATACTAAAATGAAGAGTGGTTATGTCCTTGGAACTTCTTTACACACTAAGATTCCTCCTCTCTCCTTGGAGTTGTGAAGTAAGCAGTAAGTGGCAATGAAAGTTGAACAATGTGGATTTTAAATAACTATGGTCAAATAAAGGGGCTAACACTTATAAAATGCCTTTCCCCTACAGCAAAGTTTGCAACATGCCTTTCCTCCTCCCTGGATAACTGGCAATAGAACAAATTCTGCCTCTCGTACACTGGGTATAGTAACTCTGCCTTACTTGATTGCACATTTCTGATTTGGTTAATAACCTTATAAAATCTCCAGAGTCTTTCTGCAAAAGGTGAGGGGCTACTTCATAGGAATTAGAGGCAACCACAGCAGGCACAATTAGACATTAGAATAAAATTAAAATTCAAGTCAGTTTCTAAATGCATGTGAGCTGAGCTTATTCAGCCTGAACAAGCAAATCAAGCTTGGGAACAGCAAAATATTTTGGACCTTGGAAAGAGTGATCACACACACTCAGGGACCTTATTTACATCAGACATTCTAAAATGTAATGAACCACTTTCTTGCTGTTGGGTTTTATGAAAGCTAGTTTACAATACAGTTCAAAATTAAATCTTCAATTATACTACCTCCTTCCCTCTCCTACCTGAGAGCAGCATTAACAACCATTTAAAGGAGAAGAATGTAGCTGAGTTTCATTAGGTAACTTCAAAAGAAGACCTTGAGAACAAAGACTGGAATTTAATTGTTCCATTTTTGTCTGTTGAAACCTCTTTCTTGCTGCTCTCACCCACCCCTTTCAAAGTATTCCATAAAATGAGTCAAATAAAGATATGAGTTCATGTTCCAGAGCTGGAAATTAGGGAAGACAACCTGTATATATACTTTCATGTAAATTGTCATGCACATCAACATTTTTTATTCACGTGGCCCCAGCAAAATTATTCTGATCAGCTGTCTAGCCTATAGCCCTGCCCTCTCTTACGTTTGAAGAGCCTTTATGGCGTGCATGTATGTGTGTATGTGTGTGTGAGGTGTGGGAATGCAGAGCTAAGGCTGATGTTAGCTTTTGTTCCTGATACCAATTTTTAAGAGAGTCCATGTGAGGCTGTGCTAAAATTTTTCCCTTCAAGCCTTCTGCATGTCATTGGCAGAGGGCTGAGCCCTACTCCTCTCTTACAGCAAAAAGACACGTGCAGCACATTGGCTGAGCTGCTGGGCCATGTGCAAGGCCATGCAAGGCATCCCCTTGTGCTCAAATGTGTTGCACTGCAGTGCAACACCTCACAGCAGATGTGCAGAGAGAAGCAGAGTCCGGCTGGTAACAGTTTGTTAGGCCAATACACCTTGACTGAGCCCAAATTGCCAAGAACATCATCTTACTCATAGAGCTGGGCTCCTGTTGCAAAGATGGGAAGAAAACTGAGTGTTTGAAGTTGTACATTTTTATGAAGCGGAGGAGGTGTGTTTAAGGAATGCATATGGAAGCATTGTAAAGAGGTGAAAAGGAAAGAGTTTCCATATGGGAGAAGAACCTGTGGCTTCAAGCAAAAGCAATGATGAAAGAAGGTAGTGGTACCTAAGTAACAGATGCAGTGAATGTTGCATCTGCACAAGGCTGCCTCTGTCATTTCATTTAACACTGTTTTAAGCTGAGTTACATCAGAACACTGATGTGGCAAGAGCTGATGTCCTTGGAACTGCTTACAGTTCCTGAACTAATATAATTACAAGAGGGGCTGAAAACTGATCTCCCTTTGCTTTGCCACACCAGTCTGTGGTGAACCTTCTGCTTCAGGTCACTATCAGAGAACAGCACAGGTTGGCAGAGCCCTTAAAGCAGACTGCTTCTCCCAAGAATATGGTCACACTCTGATCATTATTAGCAACAAGGCAGTGAAAAAAGGCCACTTAAAAATTATACCCTGACTTACAGCACATTATCTATGCAGGCTGTGTAAGAGATCTGGCCTAAAGATTCCTTTCCTAAAAGGAATTTAGAAATGCTTACATACCAAACCCAACATTTCACATTTGTTAAATGGCCATCACAAATATTTAAGAATTAATTTCAGAGGAAATACACATAAAAACTACAGTTCATACATTTATGCTAGCAGCAGAGTATATACAAAACACATACCAAAATAAATACTGGAGGAGAAACATCATTAAAGTTACCTGTTCATTTAAATATCAATTTCCTGCAGAATTTCCAACAGAAATATTTTTTTAATTTATCTGGCCTAAAAAAGGTTGCTGGCAGATTTTCTGCTGAAGAATTTTTTTTTTTTTTTCATTTTATGTCTTTGGTTTTTCTTGTCATTTATGACAAGGAAAAAGAAATTCTAAAACATTTCCCTTGTTTTGTTCTGGAAGAGACTTTTTCAGTATTTCAGGCAATTTTAAATACTTGTCATTAATTTTCAAGACATGGCTATATCTTTTCCTTTATGCTACTTTATCTGTCTTTGGCCCTACAGTAATAAACCAATTTGTTTAGCTTCGCTTCTCCTAGTTTCATATCAGCAGGAAGACTTCAACAGATATCCCAGAATAGTTTAGTCCACGAACAAGTGGAAGAAAAGAAAAGGAAAAAAAAAATCTCAGCACATTTTCTATGCAAGGTGACCTGGATTTTTAGTTTCTACTTTGACTGTTAGTCCTAAAATAAAGTAAGCCTCTGCAATTTTGTTTTAAGCCCTGAAATTTATTTCCACTATCAAGAACATGATAGCAGTAAGGGGTATGGGTTGCAAAACTGCCTTAAATGTGTACCTAGCTCCTTCAGATTAATATCTACCCTTTTCGATGCTTATTTGAACTGAGGCTGACCTCAGTATTTGGAGATATGCCTGTCACTGCTTCATAATCGTAGGTATAATACTAAAAAAGGAAATTGAATCAGAGGTTTAAGGAGGTAATGGCAATGGATTTAAGGAGGTAATAGCAGTGGATTCAAGAGGCAGGAATATGTGTCAGAACCATATAGAGGATGTTTTTTAAACAGTCCAGCTAAACATTCTGTGGAGATATTGCTAGCTTAAGTGAAAAACACTTATATTGTCAAAAAATTGGAATACAGCCCAGACACACAGGGATGTGTTCAGCTTGTCATTCAGAGCCTCTTCAATCAGATACCAACATTTTCCAATCCAAAAGACAGCAAGTCCATTCCTGCATATGAATTTTACACTCCAGTCTGAAAGAACTGCAGAGAAATTCTGAATTTGGACTTGAACTTATTTTACTTTGATTTGTCAGGTATTTGCCAGGTAAGTATTTGTTGTGGTATTCTTTCTAAGTGATGTTATTGAAAGAATGAAGTCTTATAGAGAAAGTCCTTGTTTCATACATTCTGCAATACCAAATATAAATTAGACATTTGAAATATATATATATATTTATAGGGATATGTATATATATGAGCTTCTTACTAAGCTAAGGTACTATTTTAGAGCAAAAATTTTCTTTTTGTGACACTGTAAGGATGCCACTTTGATGTCTGAATTGCCAATGAGCTTACTGTGACTACGAAGTTGAGCCTAAGAGGTAAGATAACATGAAATTGAAGGCTGTTGTGAGAACATGTATGTTTCTTCAAATTTACTTCACTTATTATATGACATTCTCACATACATTGTAATTTACCAGTCATTTTCCATGTTGTGATTTTGAGAATAAATCATGAGCTGAAGCTTCATTTAAGAAAAATCCTAGAAACCCACGGTATTAGAAATCTCAGTATTGCTATTTAATGGGATTTATAAACAAAGGAAAACAGCAGCTTAGTCTGAAGTGTGTAAATCAGAAAATTGCATAAAGGTGACTAGAAACAGACCATAAAAGTATATAACAAGATTTAGGGAAGAAATTCATGAGGAAGTTAAAAATGGCTTAAAATTTAAAACACGTTTTGTTGCAGGCAAAAAACACCCCCAACTAGATGGATGTTGAAATAGAGGTCCCTACACCTTTGAATAACAGAACCTATCAAATTATAAAGTTTGTGAAGTCTCCAAGAATATTTACAGGATTCATAAAGCAGAAGACAAACAGTTTACCAATTCAAATTAATCCTTCAAATGGACAGTACTGTGAAAACAAATTAATAGAGTGCAAGCATGAAAATGAACTGGGAATTTATTAACTTAAATAAGTTTGATGTTATACTGGGGGAGGGGGGGGGCAGGGAAGCCAAGCTATTAGAAGTAAAGAATGACATTTCAAAAGTTAGAAAAGTTAGAAAGCTGCTCATGCAGCTTGTTCATAAAGTACATGGAAAATATGAACTTAAAAAAAAAAGAAATTACAGGGGAAAATGTTCTAATGCATTATCATCATCCCAAGTCTTCAATTTCAACAGAAGGATACTTTCACTGCAGAGGACAGTATTATGTCAGAGACTGAGGTTATCTTCCAAGAGATAGTTTTCAGAATATAGAATAAGGTCAAGTACATACAGGAGAGTGTTTTAAGAACCCAGTGACTCTATGATTTATGCTCTTGTAAAGTTCAGAAAGCTCAGGATAAAGGGTAAAAGAGGACCTGGATAGTCTTACGGTTTAGAAATTGTTAAATATAAGAACCAACAAAATGGACACATTTGCTGATCAGTGAGGGGAAAGAGCACAGAATACTGAATAATCAAATATGAAACAGTGAAAAACTTCCTAAAGTGGCAAGCAGAGAAGCCAGACACAAAAAAAAAAAAAAAAAAAATCCTCTCTTCAGATACCAGGTAGTTTCCCTTCAAAAATGTGTGTAAGATCGCCTTCTTTTTGTAGTGCCATTTGAATTGCCTAGCATGGAAGGTATTCTCTTGCAGAATAAAACTACTTCAAGATGCCTTGGCAAGCAGCACAGCCTAATCATAAGATGTTTGGGGGAGAAAATAATCATTAGGATCATAGAAATCACTTTGGGATTGAAAAAAAATGCTACCTGTCTACATATATGTGTTTAACCTCTCATTAAAATAACTGACTGCTCCAACCAGATCTGCAGTAGGAACTTAGGCACGAAGTGCACATGCAGGTACCTACAAGGAGACAAGACCATTTCAGGGTCCAAACATCAAACCAAATCCCTCTAGTAGACACTAGAAGAACTTAGGGATGCATGAAAGCATCAGTATTATGAAAGACCTAAGGTTCCCTCAGAGACCTCCAGTGCACTAGAGCAGCAGTTACTTAGGATGAAAAGTCATTTAAGGAAAAAAAATTGAATATGTCATGCACACCATGAAAAATATCCTTTAGCCCCAGTGCATCTATGTGGAAAATGTTGGTTTTATGCTAATTGGAACTCAGCTCAAACCATTTACTGCCATTAGTAAGGATGGAAGTACCAACAAGAATCTGAGCTGCATTCACCAGTTTGGGAGAACAATCTCAGTTCTTCTGCAGTGTAGTGGCTACAGCACTGGGATATGGAGATGAAAGAAAATGAGAAGGGGAAGAGGAAGACCAAACAGTCAAGATGCTTCACAAAAGCTTTTATCGCCATTATCAAAAACTTCTTGGTAACTATTCTGACATAGAAGACTAGAGATATTTTTCCCACATATGTAGTATGATTGAGAATTTGATACAATAGGGGATGGAGGGGATAGAAGCCTGAAAGTTTTACATGCACTGACTAGAGAACCAATTAAACAAAAATACATGGAGCAAAGCCTACAGCTACTTTATCTTTTCTGTCAACAGTTAAATAAGTAAAATGTCAGCAAAATGTTTGTGGCTTGAAGCGACTAAACTAGTGCCAAAGATGTGCCAAGATGGAATAGAACCACAAGCTAATTAAGGGTGTAGTGCCACAATGGTCTTTTCCTTAGCCACTACCGTCACTTTCCTAAGAAGCTCAAGTACCAGATGAAGTTTTGGTGACAAATCTGGCAAATTTTAAGGTATTAAGAAAATTTTATTAGAAGTAATAGCTGAAAGGTATATATTGGGACTTGAAATACCTGACAGAATGGATTATTACACCTTATACTGACCTCAAGTGAAACATTTCATCAAGTAATTAATTAATTAATACTTGGATGGGTCAGATTCAAAGTCCATGCAACACTCCGCCCAGTTCCAGCAGCCCATTGAAAGTCCATTACCACAAGCTCAAAGGACCACAGGACCACAATGGCAGATGGGAACCCAAATTATGGACTCAGTAAGGGACAACCAGTCTGAGTCCCCTGCCTGGCTGTCCTGGGACAGCTTCAGCTCCAGTGTCTGAGTGTGAAACCCATTATGGTAAGAAAATGCCATAGTACCTCTTGGAGTAAGTGGAGGTCAGTGCCTGGGAGGATGGGACCCACAATGGGATGCAGTTTTGGATTGCACAGGACCTATTATGGTATGTTTAGGGAAGGAACCAAGGGCAGGGGAAGGGATTCAGTGTTTTGTGGGGGGCAAGAGTACATGAAAATAGAGGGTTAAGGGAGAAAAACAGGGACTGGTCACATGCAGTTTTATAGTCAGAGTGTTTGTCCAGCCGTGACCCAAGCCCAACCTATGGACACTGGGATTCAGGAATAGCTGCTGGGCACACTGGGCAAACTGTCTCAGCCCCACTGCTGGAGGCACCCACAATGTAGATACAGATTCTACTAGATATCTACTAGATACTAGATATCTACCCACAATGTAGATACATATACATATACATATACTCTCATGAGTGGACCTCAATCCTGCTCAGCCAGAGAGGGGAACAGGATGAGGGTGTTGGAGCTGTCTGTGAGTGCTCTGTGTGTTGGTATGGGATCTGTGTGGCCCATCACGTACATAAATATATATATATATGGATACATGTAGTGTATATGTGTGCTCCACCCCTGTGTGTGTCTTCACCCTCACAGCCGTCTGGACCTGGGCATACAGAGCTGCAGCAGCCTCCTTTCTCCTGGGCTTTCAGATCCAGCTCACTGTATTTTCCCCCAAACAAAAACCAAAGAGGATGATGCATTGCAATGATAGTGTTAAGGTTTTAGTTAAAAATTATGCTCTGTGCAAGCATAAGGTTGCTGGTTATTTATTTAGACACAGGCATTTGATGAAAGTAGGTTGAAAATCTGTATTTTATTAATGTCTTTTTGGGAGGAAAGAGATAGACCATAGTTTTGGAAGTGACACCAGTGATTCTGTGGCAAAAACCCCATTTTACACAAAGCATATAAACTGGGGTTGAATCCACCTCATTTAATTTTATTTAAATCCTAGTTAAAGGATCTTCTTTGCGGTCTCCAGATTATGGAGTTTCTTTAGGGTGGGTGGAATCATCCTCTCCTTCCCTTGTTTACCATGGTAGCTCCAACAAATCAGCTGATTTTTAAAGACCTAAATTTGTAATCAATGGCCCCATTAGAAACTAGATACAGAGTGAAGTTAATCGCCAATAAGTAGTCTCTAGAGTTTAAAGAATAACAGCATAAAATACTATGAAAATAATATGTATCTTCCTCTTTTCCTGAATAAATGCATTCAAAAAGAGATGTTATTAATAAAACCAAAACCAAAACACCCTGAATAACATGCTTTAACTCTTGGTCAGCCATGAAGCAGTTAAGTTGGACTAGATGATCACTGCAGGCCCCTTCCAACTGAAAATACTCTATCCAAAAAGCCAAACCTCAAAACTAGTAAGAATGCTTTCTTCCATGCAAATAATCTGAGATATACTGCCATAGAATTTATACTGTTTATATCTTCTGAGGTATTAGAGCCTGACACATACCACCCTGGAAAAACATCACAGTATTCTTTCCCAAAGGCAAGCTTCACTTCAATATTAGCTTTTGACCCTACTACTACTTTCAGAATGCTGTCATGATTTAATATTCTTTTAGTCTGCTTATTTTCTCTTCTCCCCTAATTTATTCCAACTGATTCTCAAGTCACAATTGGTTTTAGCTGCAGTTAGTTCTTGCTTTTAGTGCTGTTCCCATCCCTTCATTTCTATTTCTTCACAGGATCATGGTCATACTTAAAGTTCTAGCCAGTTTTCTTGTTTTCAGTCCTAACTTCATAAATGCTGTTTGTGGTTTTCAGTGTACAGGTAATTGCCATGATTTTTAAATTACAATAATGCATTAACATCATTATATAATTTGCTGTAAACAGTTCTCACTGTGTCTCAATTGCTGAAGTTGTTAAAATCACATTAAAACAATTGTTCATAGACAATCACGGAGTAAATAAGATGCCCTTGCTAATGTCTGCAAATACATTTTATTTGCTTTCTTTAAGGCAAATTAGTATGAACACAGAAAGCACTTCCCTTATCTCTAGTGGAGGGAGATTGAAGTACTTTGTATTGACATTATGAAAATAACTCTAGGCAAAAATTACTCTTTTACCTCACTAAATGCTTTTCATTTTGGTCATCCTCACAGCTCCCCTTCCCCCCTACCTTTTTCCCATACTTCTGCATTTCCCCCTTGATTCTGCTGAGAAGCACCAAACAGATTCTTGACTCCATTGATGTTTTTCTTCATGCACAGGCTTTCAGATGTAAACACTTCAAGAAGAGCAAAGCTCACACAAAACATAAGTACCTGCACCTCATTGTGCCTAAAGAGGTAAATGGGAACAGAGGTGAGGTCTAGTGATGAATACACCTGCGCAAATTCTTTCATCTTCTACTACAAAGTCCATCTGCCACCATGAAGTGATCAGCTGAATAACTTACATTTGATTATATCATTCCTAAAATTTCAGGGGAAGGAAAAAAAAAAGGGTAAAAGAAAAAGTATCTGGCATATAAAAAGGATTGTATATAAAAAGTTCATTGATTTTCATTCTACTATTGTTTGAAAAAAAAATCTGATCCTACCTCTTCACAGGCAGTCCTGAAATCCATGTGCTATGACACAGCAAGTGATATTTGTCTAAAATGGAGAGAAAGATTTCATTAGAATGAAAAAGATATAGCAAAACATAAAAGTTATCTGTCTGAGATGAGCAATTGCACTTTTCTTTGCTAGGTCCAGTTATAGCCATTGCTTAAAAGGAGAAATGATCAAAGTTGCAACAGGATTAGGAAGATGTTAGAAGTTGTTCCTGGTTCTTATAAAGTACACAACCTGGTTTCACTGAATAGAATCAAAAGAATGCTTAGGTTCCCACCACCTCCTCCCTTTCACAGGACAGTCAAACATTTCTTATTGCAAGTGTAAATTTCTTTTTTTGTGTGTTTTTCAATTTTTGTTTCAAAAGTAAGAGTATACTCAAAAGTAACAAAAAAAGAGACAATTAAGTGTTGGTCTTCAGAAGAAAAGAAAAGAACATTTTTTTTCTTTTCTCCCCTAATTAAAAACCATCACGCGCCAGTACTTTTTGTCTCACATTTTATTAATGCACCTAATCTCTCTGCAGAAGCCGCTGCCATTTAACAGTGTGCTTACTTTGCAGAAATATTTATGATTTGAAAAACAAATGTTAGAAAAGTCAGGAATATGTGCGAGTGCTGGCAAAATGTCACACCAAATCCTGCAATTATTACTTTGCCTGGCCTTTACCTAAAGTGTATTCATCTTAATGCACACTTATGCATTCATTTATTTATGTCATAAAGCCACTGGAACAGGATGTTAGCAGAGGCTAATAACAGTGTCCTGCTGCTGGGTCTGCAATCAAAACACTCATGCATGAGTCAGTAACATTTTCAGGAAACACAAAACAGTCCTGGGCAAAACAGCAGTTTCATTCAATGGCTGGAAAAAAACCAATCCTGTAACAAAATTCTGTCCATCAAGTATTTTGTTGGTTTTTGTATTAATTATGTGCTTGCAATTATTTGTATAGGTATAGTACTCAAAGTTCCAACACAACATTTGCACCATTAGCCTAAGTTTAAAATAAAATTTAGAATTCCTCACATAGAACAAAAATTTAAGTCCTAATACTTACAATTAAACTTCTTAATAATAATAATATCTCCTCATTAAGTCTCTTGATTTAGTTTGCTGCCCTGAATGCAGTTTTATTAAACAGCACACGTATGAGATTAAAGTCCTCTATTTATTGAGCTCTGGCCGGTTCACAGCCTGTGCTCTAGACTAATTTCTAGCAGAGATAGCCTAGGTTGGCTAGGTTACAATTCAGAAATTTAAAAAGGGCCCATCATCATTCCTTCCTTATCAGCTTTACAAGAGCAGTAAGATCCAATAAAGAACTGTGTCTGTAATTCTGCTCTCAAAATGCTCATAAAATCAAGGTCACTATTACAGTTTCAAAGATTTTCTCTCTGGGGGGTCAGTCATTGTGTTACAGAGTATCCTCGTAATCTTTATGAACACTTTTTTCAGCTGAGTAAGCTGAAGTGGGAAAGAGACTTTGCTCACCTAGCCAAGTATTCTGAGGACTTCTTAGCCTTCTGGAACTACAAGAGATGTATCTTTGAAACATAAACTGAAGTAATGCACAGTGCTCTCCTTTCTTGGGCCCCGATTATGGCAAGTCACTAATTCCTACTGCAGTCAAAAGTTTATTCACTCGTGTTATGTTCTGCCTTATCAATAAAAGTTCTGCAAAGTTTGGGTTTGGGCAATTTTGGTTCCACAGTCAATGACAATTCCACTTTCACTATCTTTTAGCTACTCTTGATCTAAACCTTGTCCAACCCTGGTAATTTCCACACCTCAGTATTACTCCTTT
The DNA here is from genome assembly GCF_017639235.1 of Corvus kubaryi. Classification (NCBI taxonomy): domain Eukaryota; kingdom Metazoa; phylum Chordata; class Aves; order Passeriformes; family Corvidae; genus Corvus; species Corvus kubaryi. The sequence goes on from NW_024581098.1 coordinate 2,199,475, forward strand.
TGTCTTCTTGTTGGTTTTTATGTATAATGCATTTATTTACTTATTATTAAATACTTGCATTATCACATAGAAAAAAAAGAACTTTTAACTGTAAAATATTGTCTAAAATGTAAAGCTGGAGCGACATAATTCTCAACACAAAATCAAATTCATAGCAGAGAGTTTATGTATTTCTCAGGCAGGCAACATCTCAGTTACTAATCTCTGCAATATAGCTGCCACTGCTTCTGCTCCCCTGTATTTCCTACCGATTCTCATCTGCAGCTGCACAGAGAATGTAAGCCCATTATCAATTTTCTTTTTCTGACTATCAGCAATTTCATAACACTTGATACTTTACAAACAGAAGCTCACAGAAGGTTTGATTACAAAGTGCAGTACCTCATAAATCATCTCAGAAATGTCATTGTTTCCAGCATTTATACCCCAAATAAACACTCTAGATAATTAAATTACAGGAATACATATCATGCATCATGCACAAATGTTGTATCTTATGCTGGTAAAAGCCCCAATGATAACTAATTGTCTCCTCCTGTAATACATGAAAAAAGGCAGAAAATATAAACCTAAGTAATTTCAAAAATAAAACATTTGTAAAATGACAAACTGTGAAACCCACTGCTTACAGATATCTGTGATAAGCTTCTGGCTAATCTCTGCAACCCCATCTCCAAATCACAGCCACTTGCACCTGAGCAACTTTCCAGCTCTCCTAGGAGCTTCCTTCATCCTGAATATTTGATTTTTTTTTGTTGCCCCTCCCCACCATTAGGTTGCTCTGGGACAAACTGTGCTTCAGAATGTGAGAAAGGAGCTGCCTGTGGCTTTGAATTGAGGAGGTGCAGAGGAAACAGCTTCAGGACAGAGCCTGGTTTGCAGGCACAGAGGGAGGCATGAACAGCACGTATCACTCAAAGAGAAAGGAAAACAGTGTCGCTTTCTCTAAAGGGGCCGGGAACCCCTGCAATCTAAGATATGTAAACAAGCAAGCTTTGCAAAGTTACTTGCTGTCCTTTCAACTTGACTTGCAATCTGCATCTCCTCCAAAACTGAGTCATCAGACCTATTTAGCTCACCTCTGCTGATGGATGTAAAAGGAATAGTGTGTTGCAGACAGGTTGGGAAGAGACTTTGACACCACCTTGGCAGGAAAAGCAGTTATTCAATGCTGAAGAAACATTTACCAAGCAGTATTATTATGCCATTTGTGCTCTAAAGGGAAATCAGTGGCTAAAATGTAACAGCAAAGATGAAGCCTATGGCAGCCCTCAGAGACAAAGCTTCATTTAGGATAATGCACTGAGCACTTGAGCTGTGCTCTGATCTTCTTACAATAAATCAGGTCATATTCCAGTAGTATAATAAATGTAATTTCACAAAGTACTTCCATGACTGAATACTTCAGTATACTTAATGAAATAAGGTAGCAAACAAAAAGAAAATTTCTTGTGCACACAACAGCAAGAGACACCTCGTTAAGTGTAGGAAATGCCACAAGCCAAATGAAATACTATTGAAGTAAAAGGAGCAAACACTTCATTCTCAAGGTTACTGGTGCAAAGTAAGAATACAATACTGTATGCACAAATACCAAGTTTATGGAGAAATTATGCATTATCAAATGCAGTTTCATAGCATATGATATCACTGCAGCTTGTATATGTCTTATTTGATGGAGACAAATCACAAGAAATTCCTATTGTCTGAGAAATGTCTGAACTGCTAATGGGGAAAGAGACTAAAACCATACTTCAAAGGCACAAATCCCAGATCAGCAACTACTTATGATAATAGTTCACAACTAATGTTTGCCTTTCCAAGTTCTGCCTCCGTTTTTGCCAACATATTGGCTCTACATTGTGAAAATGAATAAAGAAAATCATATCTGTCCTTATTGTGTATGTTAGGAAATTAAACATACATACCTTTGTAACTCTGCAAGGCCTTTTTTTTTTTAGCAATAATTAAAACTAAACCCCAAACCTTCTCTATAAATAGGGAAAGTAGATATAGAAATTATCTTTACATATAGCATAGCTAGTCCTTTGTGCTTTACAGGAAACAAAAATATTTGTGGAAAAAGAGAAACATTACTTCAAATCTAAATTCCATAAAGGCATTTTCATTCCATCGAGCTTGCCACAAAATATTTGGTACTGGAAGAGTGGTCAGAGGCATGCAGACACCACAGTAAATCAAAGGAGAAGTTGAGTAACTACAGATTAATAAACCCTCATTCAGTTATTGCTTTCCAGCACGCTTGAATTATATTTTGTTTGAACACTGAGTTACTTATGTTCAGTTAACATAATGATTTTTAATAATTTACATATTGGACTCATTTGCTGAAAAATTTCTCGGCGAGTTGGCAACAGACACTCTCCAGATTCAAGCACTTCCTCATACCTCCTCACAAAGTTCATTACATGAAGGGGGATCTGTATATCCATTGCACAGAATTACAGTTTTAATTAATTAATTTAAGTAGAAGGATGTTCACAAAGCTGGAGGACCCTTAGCTGTATGTACCTCAATCTATCTGGTAGTGCGAGGACTGAGATGAACTTTGGAATCAGCAAACCTGTGCAGTTCTTTGGCAGGGACGAAAATAATTACCTGACAAAGCTTTTTAACAAAATAACCACCTCTTAGCAAAGCTCATGCTTCAAAAGAATTGAAGTTGGCAATTAGTAGCTAACATGGTTTTAATGTTTTGTTCATTTTGTCTTGGTTAAAACAAGTATGGTATTTATCTGCCAGTCATAATTTATTATTTTAGTGGCAAGCATATTTAATATGCAAGCCAACTTAATGATTCACTCTATAAACAACAATTTTTCAGTAGTCAGTGATCCACAAGGCAATATTAACTGAATGAATGCATCTTGGACTTCTGTTTGTTTATTCAGTGCTGTTTGCATTAACAATTATCTAGTGTCCCCCAGAATAAACACCCACAAAATGACCTAACGACTCACCCAGTCTGTTCTGGATTGGCAAAAGAAAACTATTGCAAACAGCAAAATAAAAAAAAAAAAAACAAAACAGAACAACACAAGTCAAAATCTTTAAGAAGGAAAAAGCAGTATTAGACGAGAATAATCTGAAAACTGTGATATTAAATGGCAATGGGCTGCTGCTGCATGTCTTTAAGTGAAATGTACTATGGCAAACTGGAGCATGAAAGTTTGGCTCTGGGTCAAAGTCTGGAATGCTGTTAGGAAAAAAATAAATCTTTTGTCTGGTCTCTCACTTTTCCAATGTTACCCTTTGGTGACTCAGTAGATGTGTCTAAATATAATTATGTACTTGATTTCAAAGAGGGTAGTGCACATGTCAGAGCCCAAGCTTGCACTAAATGTCTCCTTATTCTTCTCTGCTCTGGAGGCTGCATGAACTGTGACATGATTTGGATAATTTCTGAGTTTTGCCAAAATAACAGTGCCTTTTGTCAGAGATAAACAGAAATTCTTCTCTGACTATTTGGCACTGTAGTCTAGATTTTCTCTACATTATCTCTCAACTCAAAATTTTTGTGTAGAAGACATACTGGCATTCCTCTGCCAAGGCAATTGTTTCACACTCAAATGTAAATTTCATGCCTCTGGCATTATGCCTAATGCTAATAATTCAGTGAGACTTTCCACATTACACTGCGTCTTTTGATTTCACTTAAGTTAAAACAAACAAGCCAAAAACATTGTACCAGTGTCCTAAAGGAGGTTAGAAAATAAATCAATGGTTGTAAACACTCAGGAAATATTTATTTGGGATTTTTACATCCTTTATAAACACCTGATAAATATATTTATACATGCATATATAAACATGTGTCAGGTCCAGAGTTAACTGCGGAAGTTCTTGATGAAAAAATAATAATTCACAGTGAAATTTTAAAAATCTGTATATCCTGCTTAAGAAAAATCAAATAAACGTGCAATGAATAATGAAAATTGAAACCAGATTAAATGAAGAAAGGACATGATATCAGATTTAGTACAGATGATGTTCATTGAATCCAAGTAATATGAATCTGTTTTATGCTCAGTTTACAAGAGTATGAAGAAGCACATATTTCAATTTTTTCAATTGACAAAAATTTTTCCCATATACCACAGAAAATGCAAACCAGGATTTTCCAATAGATCCAACATCATTTCTGCTCATTTGATACAGTTTGAATCACAAACACCAGTATGTCTTGATAGAGCTTGAAATAAAAAGGTAAGAATAACTGAAAGAAATGACAAGTTTCTATTCTCAGAGAAATTCAGATGTTTCATTAAATTCAATGCAAACAATACAAATAAGACATTTTTAATTGCCCCAGGAAAAAAAAATCCAAATTTCATTTGAAATTTCATTACCAAACCAATACTTCATTATGACCTTTTCTTATTTTGATGGGGTTGAAATTATTTGACTAAGGTCAAAACATTTTCAGCCTGTTTTATCATTAGGTTTTATGAAATTATTCCTATCACTAAAAAGAATATTCCTATTTTATATTCACAATATCAAAAAACTGTCTCTATTATATTACCAACTTATGTATCATGATGTAACACATTTGTAATGGCACTAGACCTTACCAGCCCTTTCCACTGAGATGGTAACAGAAATCACTGCAGCCCACTAAAATAACTGGCATAATTTCTTTCAGTGAATATTTTCATATTGTTATTTGGAGTTTGCTTTCTACTTAGAAATTGGCACCATCACCAGTTTTGCAACTGCAGTCAGTTTCTTTGCTGAAATTGAATTGGGCTATATCAGAGATTAAAAGGTTTAGGCAATATGACTGGAAGCTACCAAAGAAGATGGGCAGAGAGGCAGTTTGAGAATCTATGGGAGAAAACTGAGTCAGTGCAAGCTGGAAAAACAGAAGAAATTTGGTACTTCTTTTTGGTAAACAACACTCTTTGCAGAGACATTGAACTCAAATGACTACACTCTGGTATCAGAATCACCTAGGTAAAACATGAGAGAACAAAAAAAATTGGACATTGTAAGAGCAAGACCAGATTTCTTATTTAAAGGGGACTAAGGCATCCCTGTGTTGCACTGCTGCTTAGACAAACTGTTGATGTTTACTGTGTCAGGTCACTGATCCTTGAATGCCACTGATTTTCTTCACTGCAATTTCATCCTTCCTTTCTTCTATAAAATATGAACTTACAGATTTTCCATAAATAATCAAGTCAATAACAAAAAAATCAATTCATATAAATATTTAAATCAATGTGATTAACTGACCATTTGACAGATTTAGAATTAAGTCTGAACTGCAACTTAGTTTCTAGTACCAGGTCCTGTAATCCACAACAGTATTCCTGTTTGAGAATTCCTGTCACAACAAGCATGCACGCAATTCCAGTGGTCACTATTAAAAACTATGCATTTGTTTTGTCATCTCTGGGATGTCATAGCTACAGCAGAGAGACCAAGGTTTATTGCAGTTGCTGCTACAGTCTTGCCTTATCTGCAAAGTCACTTATAAAGGCTACCAGTAAACAAAACACTTCCTCAGGTTAAGGTAAAAAATCCAAACAAACAAACAAACAAACAAAAAATCCCCAAACAGTAACCTATTTCAAAGAGTTGCCAGTAAAGGAAGGAGGAATTATACAGTATATGAACTAGGAAATTCTAGCAAAGAGAGATACATAATCATTGTTTGCATAGTCTTTACCACATTTCCCTTTTTTTTTTTTCAGAGCAGATGCTTCTATATAGAAGAATTCAGTACTTATAGAAAACAAATACCAACAACTTGGCTCAAAATTAATCAACATAATTAGATCTTCCACTTGAGTTTTATATGATTGCAGCAAAAGCCTCTTTAACTACTCTGGAATCCAGAAAGCAGGAATTTGTAGCAATGCTGTTGTAATATCATCAAGTCAAGTTTATTTACCATCAAACTGTTCCTGCAGTAGTACATTGTCAAAATGTATAAAAAGGGAACTTGAGATATGCAAAATATGCCACATAGGAAAACACAGCACTTAAAGCACTGTAAAATTTAAACAAACAAAGTTAAGTAGCCAGTGAAAAATACTTTACAGCTAATTAAAAAATATCCCTGTGAAAGCAGCACCCCTCACTGAAAATCCTCTTCTGTGGAAGTGGATTGGAATGGGACTGCGAAATGGTCACCCCAGCTGTCCACACATCCCTATCCTGCAGCACGTTAATCCTGCTACAGGGCCATCACAGCAAGTCAGAAAAAAACCCACCAACTACAATGTACTCCACTTTTAGAAACAGAGGTTGATTCAGACAAACACTGGCTAGTGGTAAACTGCTGATCCAGGAACACTGAGTTGCCACACAATGAAACCTGTGCAGGACAGGCATGGGTCGAGAGCTGAAAGTAGCAGCCCTATTTAATCGGATGGCAATTACTCATTTTGGATTAACTACTGTTCAGATTAGGTTTTATTTAATGCATTCTTGAGCTCACTGAAAGCCAAGATGGCAAACACTGAAAATCATAAGGATTTTTCTTTGCAAAATCTTGGACACATTCATGATGCAAGGTAATTGTGAGGTGGGACTAATATCACTAATTCCTTCTATGATTGTCTTTCACATGCCACTAAATGTAGATGAAGAAAGATAATGAGAACCTGAACGTACAGTCAAGCAGACTGGAAGATGCTGAAGTCATGATGAAAAGGTGTTATCAGGAGTAAAGTGAAAAGAATGTGGAAGGGATCTAAAACTTGGTAAGTCAGCAGAAAGGGGTCAGGGCACATTAAACTGAGGAAGCTTTTGCACCTTGGGCAAGTTGAGGGATGAGGAAAAAGAAGACAACCTTCAGGACATTCCTTTGAAGGTTTGTAGACACCATATAAAACTTGATTCCAAGGAAATGCGCCCAAAATCAGACCCAAATTCCACAGGCACGGTAGTGTTATGCCAGTTTTTCTGTACAGAATAAAAAAATTAAGGAATGTCAGCAAATTCATTGTCTCTGTTGCTAAGATGCTTGTATGGACTCTCATATGGATTTAGTCCATGACAAGTAATACGCTCCAAAACAGCAGGCTACGTGACTCAGGAATTAGTAAAAGGATCATTTTTAATAGCCAGTTTTCTCCCAGCCACTCTCCTCCATAGCAAAAAGCAGTTAAAAAAACATGGATGTAGACTGTTTTATGCAATTACCTTAATGTCAGAAGTCAGCTTCATTGATAATGATAAACATGATCTAGGAACTTTCTGTTTTAGAAACTCACAAAAAGTGGCAGAACATTACAGCCAGTACACTAGCTCAAGTGAGTGTTCTGAAGTGTCTGTCCCTGAGAGTATCAGAAGATACCTCATTATGGGTTACTTTTTACATGAACTTTTTTTAAAAGTCAGTTCCAGTAGAGAATTTAGATTGTGAATGTGTAGCTGAAACAGAGTCATACTGCATACACAAGGATGATTTAAATTTGCATACCTTCGTTTAATTCAAGTATTTTCCAATGTTTAACTTATCTGAAAGATTTTAAACGTAAGTCTTGAACCAAATGGGACTCAAATTTCAAAAATTCCAATTATATCGCCAAAATTCACCAGTATAGTAGATGAATATCTATATTGGTGAACTAAAGAGTACCAAAGGACTTCTCCACTTCAGACACAGTCACTGAAGCAAAGCAGGAGTTTTGCTCTTCCTTCTTACTTTCCAGGTCTTTCAGGCAAGAGAGTAGAGGAGAGGACAGACTTCAGGTCACAATTTCTTTATTCACTTTAAAATCTATTTCAGGGAATGGAAAGGTTATAGTTTAAAGACTCCATCCCCTTATCCTGTGGGGAACTAGAGGAAGGTATAGGGTTCTTTTTCAGCATACATTTTTCCCCAAGGTAATGGGAGTAGGAGAAAAATTTGAGACAAAGAGAGAGTGAGACTTGGTTAATAAAAGTAACACAGCAACACAGAGCCAGTCCAACAAGACTGATGAAAGAGGAAAAAGCATCAAACAGGAAAAACATGATAGAAAAGGGAAGAGGTAGTTAATAAGAGCAATGAAAGAAAAAATGTGAAGAAGGGGAAAACAGAAACATATTTAAAACTCATTTCATTTCACCATTACACATTTTTATGTGATAAAATAAATTTTGTTACTTTTTTTTATCAATAGTATTCCATGTGTTAATTATGACTGCTAAACTGAAGGAAAGTACTTGGGTTATATGGAAGAACCTAACTTCTTTACACATCGTTTTCTTCTCCCCCTCTCTCCTTCCTCCCAGCAGACTTGGATAACAAAAGATAGAAATTGGAAAAAGAGAAATATATGTAAATCTTAGGGATAAGCTGATTATAAGCAATAATATTAAGGAAAGAGGGTCAGAGATGCATTAAGAAATAATTCCCCTGCATTTTTAGTCACATGGCTATGGTAACTGGGCATTATTCCAGAAATCTTTACACAAGATTACCAGAACTATCAAAGTTCATCACTTGTGACATGCCTACTGAAAACAAATTACTTCAATGCAGTTTTGGGTACCATCTAAATCACAATTGCTTAAAAGCATTCTTTATCATTCTAGAAATATTAAAGCGAAAGAGAGATATGCAATGAGAACAAGCTCTGTACAGAAGACCAGTGACACACTGAATTAAAGCAAATTAAGTCAATGTTAGCACAAGACACTGATGGAGGAAATGAATACGGAGGAAATGAATATGTGGGGCTGTACGGCATGTTTGAGGATCTGAGATTTGGCAAACCTTTCACAAAGGAATGATTAAGGCACGAAGCTCAGCTAAATTAGGATCATGCAGTGGAACAAAATACTATTTTTAGAATCTGTTGACGACCACATAGCCCAGGGAAAAGACTGGCCTCTTGCTTTCAGGGTAAGTGACAGCAATGACATCAGGGTAAATTACAAAGGCATACTGAGAGTATACAGCAGACAAGTTAAATCTGAGACATATACATGGCAATGGGAAATGATGGCTTAGCAGAAGTTCTGTAAACTTAATTTCAAGGATGCTGCTACTCAGAGAATCCAAAATATATGTTCTTTTCCCACTTAATAAACATGCCCGAATAAAAATTAGCCTAAGAAATCTTGTTATCATACACCTTTATCTGAGCTTGAAACTTTATCAGGAAAAAAAATTGTGAAGAATAATGTACTGACATTGAGAGGGCATCTTTTCTGATGGCTCTAACTTCAAAAGTATTTTCTAATGCTTGCCTGTGATACTTGATAATAATTTAAAATTATTCTTCATAAAGCATAGCTGACTGAGCCTGATTTAAAATTAGGTGAAAACTAAAATGCTAAAGAAGATATTAGAGAGTTTTGCACTCTTTGGGAAATGTTTCTCTTTTGAAAATTAAGATTTTTTTTGTGTGTGTGTTGCTGCTATTACCTCTCCTAGCAACAGCACAACTTCCAGGTTCTTCAGTTCTTCATGGTTTAACAGCCATTAAATTCTGCTTAAAAAAATGGTTCTCTCCATGAGAAATATTTAAGCTTCCTGCTGTTTAAACTAGTCAAGTTCCTGTTTTTTTGATTCTTTTTCTGAATACTGCATGTCTTCTGTAAAAGTAGCAGCAGTTTTCAAGCAGCAATTTTAACAATCATTAAAAGTCAACCTATAAAATATCATGAGAGTCTGGAAGTACTGCTGTGAGAATTTGTAACCTACCACTCGAACATCAGCATGATTTGGGAAAGATGATAAGGACTGAAAAGTAGTAAATATCCATCAAGGTTTACAGTTATTTTGGATTCTTACAATGTGGTAGAAGAAACTGAAGAAAGAGAACATCTGTTAAAAACCTGGGAGAAAAAACTTTCATGATTAGTTTTTAATAGTTCAAAAGAAAAAAAATCATCCGTACCATGCAGTCTCACAGTCTTCTACTTGCTCCTCTGACTTTTAAAAGAGACTGTCTTGGGGAAAACCAACTGATAAACAATCTGCTGTGATAACTGCAGCATAATGTTTGAGAAAACAATGCATGCTACCTTCTTGATCTTGGTGTACCTAAACTTACTGAAAAGCAGTGTTTCCTCTACTTTCAAAAACAAACCCCTCATAATGTGATGGGGTCATGAAACTGATCATGCCAGTCCTTGCAGGGATTGGGATAATTGTCTTCATGAAGTCTGAAACAGCCAAATACCCAAGACTTTCCTTTATAGACTATCATTTCAAGTTCAGCTTAAAAAAATTAAAAGAGGAAGGGAAGTGCCACTGTAGTTTTGAGCAAACTTCAGTTCTGTTCAATATTCTCTAGTAAAACCCTGTGAATAGCCTATAAATAACTGCCTATCTGGATTTCCTTTAAAAAAACAAACCTAAAGTGTAATCCCACTTTATATGACCTGGGATCTAAAGCATATACTTCTAACTTTCCAATTTATTGAGCTGGGCATCTCCCCTTCTGTATTCTCCCTCTATTCTTGATGCACCTGACTGGTTATGGTGAAGTGAGGTCATATGAACACACATATGAACATCTTATTTGAAGAAGGGTTTATCAAAGGCTTTAGAATACTCTTTGAAAATTATTACATCCTACTACTGAACCCATCTATTAATAAAGAAACAACATCTAGCAACTGTTCTTCAACAAATTATTGATTATAAACATAATTGGGAGTCCTTCTTAACTTAGCAGACTAGTCCTACTTGAGGCTTGAGAGTAGTGTTCTGTTAAAGAGGACCCTAGCACAGCAATGAACCCTTCAAAAATGGTTTAAGATTTGCCATTCCAATGAACCTTTTGGTTCTCCTTCATAAGAGCAGGGCAGGAAGATAAAACTTGTATTTTCAGGCCTTCCTCAACAGAACAGTGGAGCTTATGTTCTCTCTTAGGTTTCAGATTATGTTTAGCTAGACAATACTCCTTCTGTTCAAATGGGATGAAGACAATGTCTGTGCTCTGGTCTTGTGGGATCTTTCTATATGGGCATGAATAATAATGTAAAAATATTACTCTAATAATAAAAAAATTAGTATCAGTGTATACAGTAGGGTGCTATGTTTGGCCAAGGAACTATCCCATCATTCTAAAGTCTAAATAACAGGCTAAAATTTCTAGACAGAGTTCCAGTATTGGGGGGTTTTTTCAGTCTCTTTCTGTATATTTGACAACACTCAGTTGCCTTAGGAATTCCTCTGCCCCTGGACTAGTAGCCTGTAAGACTTCAAGATACCAACCTTGCAGTAGCCACTGCAAAAACACATTATGCTGTCCAGGTTATTAGATCACCTTCACTCCCTGTGCGTATCTCCCACCACTCCATCCAGAAGCCTGTTCTGATATGGCTTCAGAACACCTTTTCCCATTTCTTGGGGAAGCAGCTGTCATGTTCCCCAAATGTGTTCACCCAAAGCCACTTCTACACAACAATCAGTCAGGCAGGTTGTGGTTGAAGAAAAACAGAGGAGGAAAAGAAAAAACTCCTATTCTCAGAACTTTTTTAATGTGATACAGCTCCTCCTGCTTTTAAGACAAGAATTTAGCAAAGGTCCCTTCTTTCCTTCCTGCCTTCCTCCCTGCCTTCCTAACAGCTTTATGAAGCTACCACTTATAAATTCTCATTTTTAAAGTTAGGAACAAATTTTAAAATCTTGCTGAACTGAGGCTTCACATCCACTAAGACTGAAGTTGAATTTTCATCTCCCTATGTGTAAAAACTAACTTCCAGAAGTAACAGATTCAATAAGGCTTCTTGAATTAATGGTAATAGTTCACTTGCATTTTTGAACATGTAATTAAAAAAGAAGTGTTACCAATGAGTTATATAAAGATATCAGATGGCATCTGTTTCAGAATAACAAGAAACCCTTTAAATTTAAGTAATCTGAAATAGTCCACATGAACAACATCAAATAAAAATCCTGACATACACTATTATAACCATTACTGAGAAGTCTCAGGGAGGAGATTTTCATATTCACAAGTCTGCATAGTATAACTCAGTTGGTCCTGAACAACACTGATACATAAAAAAAAAAAAAAAAAAAAAAAATCGAAATCTAAAATTTAACTTTTTAAAAATTGGTTATCTAGAGACTGCTTCTTATACTTTCCTTTCTTGTGTTGCTGTTTTGTGGTCTTCTTTTACCCTTATGGATGACAGAAAAAAATAAAAAGGTGAATTCCAGGTCAGAGATACTTTACTAGCCTCTATTGATGGGGTGAGATTATTGGCAGAGACTGCAGGAATTTTCAGTCTTTTGTAAAAGACCACATGCTGTAATTCCTTTGGACTTCAATGAAGTTTACCATGTGGCATCTCCTTTATGATCTTTGCTTAGCTTCCATTTTCAGCAGAGGCCATTTAAAAAAACAAACTACACAACAAGAACAAAAATTGAACATACTATTTGAATTATTTTATCACCCAATATATGCGGACCATGATGAAGCTGCAACTAATCTGTATGTTAGGTGAAAATGAACTGCATTTTCCATACTAAGTTTGACTTTTAAGTTCCTTGGGGAAAGCAGTCATGAATTGCACTAAATTGCATAGAGCTAAGAATACCAAGAAGTTGATAATTAATAATAAATACTTAAAATATCTGCACTAATTTATCATTTTCATTTCTAATCTTTTGCTTGTGACATCTTACCATCTCCACATCCCCATTATTATCCATATTAGTATTTTTAAATTTTTATGTCTCACTCCTTATCTTTTTACAAATTATATTAGCCTTTGGTTTTAATTTATGTTGGAGTTCCTCCCAAACTCAATTTCCTTCTATTTATATCTGAAAGTTATGTAAGGAAGTTGGATGTGGCATACTTAGTAAGGCTCAACTGCTTCCATTCTTATATTACACTATTAGAAATGTCTTAGGGTATTCAAAATATTCAAAATATTCAAAAACTTGGACTGAAAGAATTTGCTGTAAGACTCCAGCTTCAAGTCCCATAGCTTTCTCCTTTCTAAATTCTAAAGATGAGGTATCACATTTATCATCTTTTAGAAAATTGTAGGTCATTTAATCTAGTATACCAGAGACCTGCCTGAACATTTTTTTTTCTTTTTCCTCTTAATATTCGAAATAAAATAATCATTTTCCAATGAAAGGTAGGTCAAAACTAGAAAACAAAATTACACTGGAATAATACCGCAGAGTCTCTTTCCGAAATCCTAAAGAAAGAAAAAAATTGACTAATTTATGTACTTACAGAGTGATGGAAGCTAACTTGGACCAAATACAAGCGGGTAGAATTTTGAAAGCTCCCTGTAAAATGCTGAAAAGTTCTGCTACAGAAAGGGAGGAAAACCCACAAAAGTTTAAGTGATACACTGTAGTCAGCTTTATATTGTGGAAAATAATGCGTTTCTCAATATTCATCTTATTTGATGGATGAGCTCTGTCCAGGATGAAACCTATTGTTCATGGATTTTTTTTTTTTAACATGACGTAATTTCTTAAATAAATGCACACTTGCCATATATTAGCGCATTTGAATTTAGGCAATTCTCCAAATTCTTCATTTTCTACAACCTTATTTCGAAAACAATGCAGGTAATTCTTAGCAGGTGACCTCTTACTCTGACAGATCATGCAGAAAGCTGACTGTGATTTAAACAACGCAACAGGTTTGAGAAATTGCTCTCATGCTTTTAAAGTCAGAAATATAGTGATGCTTCAACCCCACTACACTCTGTGCTCTGCAATCGCCCAGGTAGCTCCATTCAGAGACACTGTTCTAAAATATAGAACAAAGGATCTCAGAAATGTGTCCTACTTTGAGATTAGAATTCAGAGGGCCATTAAATTAAAGCATTGACTAATACCTTTTCCTTTTCTCTTTACTGCCTCTCCTTTCACATTTCATGAAACCATGTCAGGACTAGCCTGCTGAAGCAGAATTAGAATTCCTGAGAGAAGATCTGAACTGTTTAAATGTTAAACATGTCAGTGTGTGACAGAGCCACACTTCTGCTCTACAGCAATAAGTAGTACAAGGTCTATCTCTCTCTTCTCGATCCTCGGGTGAAAAGAAAAATTGATGTCAGTCACATTCAGCAGGTACCTACCTACTGTATCTTACCCTGCCACTCCAGACAGAAATGAAGTGCTGCAAGACCATTCATAGTCTCTGAAACTGCAAAGGTAGGTATAGTACAAAAATTGAACAAAATACATACAGCTCTTGTATATTAAAAGCCTTTTGAAAAAGTCGTTAAGAGACATCATGGGCTTTTCTTCAGAATTCTCTTGATAATACAGCCGATTATGGAAAAAATTAGAGAAAAAAGTCAATATACACAGTTTAACACAGAAATCATTCTATTATTTAGAACATTTTTGCAGTGGCTACTGTGGAGTTCAGTCAGTGATGAGCTCGAATGCAAGTTAATATGCAGTAAAGAATATCTTCCTTTTCCTGTTCACTCTTCCTTCACAAAATAAATTCCAAATCATTAAATAGAAACACCTATCTGCATGTAACATTTAGCTTCAAAATCCCAATTCCAAAAGGCACGAACGGCTGGCACAGAAGTATCTCAGGACATATCTTCAGTTGCACTGAACAACATTAGAATGAACAATGCATTTTGATGCATATCAGAAACAGATAATGTAGATAATTTGCTGCTGCTTTCAGTGTCCTAATGTTAACTCACAGTCATCTAACCAAAAGGCCACCTGCTCTGCCACTGTAAGATAAATAGCTCATTTAAGATTAGCAATAATCTACTTGCTTTCATCTGCTGTAGATAAAAGAGAATCAGTAAAGAAAATTAAACACAGCAGGATTTCGTTCAGGTTTAGCCCACCTTTTCAGTCATGAAAAGCCATTAATTCAGCTGGGTTTTAATAAAAACCTTGGGGTCAGATCATTGTCACAAGACACAGGTGTGCTGGCCCTCCTTTGGCTCTCACTGTCCTCTAACTCCTCAGAACATGGACAATGCAGGAAAATGGCTGATCCAGAGCTTAAAACAAAGCTCTGCAACCCCAACAATCACCACCTTTCTACACTCTCAGATTCATACAGAGGATGATCAAAGTCATGGGGGTGGAAGAAGGTGTTTAAAGAGGGATAGAGGGGGCCACACCAAGGCACCACTCATGTGCCACCAAGGCTACCCCTTTCCTCTTGGCAGTGGAGGACATATTAACCCTACCTAAGCTGGTGCACAAGGAGCATGCATGAGCTGAAAGACTCAACAGATGGATCCAGTTAATTTCGAGTAGCTGGACCCAACCACAACACAAAACAACATATGTTTGTACAGTTTTCTTACGGAATTAATTTCTGTATGCTCCCTGTAAGAAACTAAACAGTTCGCTACTCCTTCTTTACTCAATAAAAAAAAAACCAAATAGTATTTAAATTGTACTTAGTAATTACAGACTTTATTTAATTTATTTTTGCTATGCCATACAGTTTGCTCCAAACCCATAATTTAATAGTTACCCTTTTCATTATGGGTATCATATATGCCATAAAATTTAAAATATTGCTGCAGCAGAAATTATGGCTACAATTATGGAGGAAGACTCAGTGCCTTCAGCAACAGCATAATATAAATGCTGCATAATAATTCCATTTCCCATCCAAATGTTCTCTCAGATTAATTTACACAAGCACATTGCACTTTTCCTCATGTGCCACCAACTCAGAGTCACTCTAGAGGGATAGATAATCGCTTTTTAAACTCAGTTTTGTGCCACTGTTTGGGGTGAGACTTTCTTATTGAGATGCAATGACTGTTCTAACGACTGTTGCACAAGTGACTAGATGACAAGTTGTTTCTATGGAAAAGTTGACCTCTATGACCACTGTTACAAAAATTTTGCATCAGCAACATGAAGAAAAATGGTTTCACAAATGAAAACTTACATGAGGCAACTGCAATATGCTGACCAATTTCACTGGGTAAGGCCTGTCTTAAAGTCCTGTATTGCAATGTTTAACACTAATTTTCAAAGGAGTGGGCAGATATTTATTTTTATATATTCAGATCTCTATAAGCAGTAAGATTTACTCTGAATATGGAAAGGATTAAATACATCTTAAGTATTATAGGCTGTTGAATGCTTTGAAATAATATTACTTTGGTAATGACTACATTTCATCATTTTCTGTCCATTTTATGAAATCAGATGAAGCTAAACAATGAAGACAAAATCTATAGCTAAGTATCAAATATGTAAGAGAAAACCTACATAATTTACAAGTGAAACTGTTAACTAACTTGTCCTGTATTTTATTTCTTCTCACTTTTGTCTTTTCATGAATTCTGCACAAATCGACCCAATTCCAAGTATCTTCTACTATCACTAACTATGCCTTATTTGTTCAGTTTTGCAGATGAGATTTTGTCTCTGATGACTTGAGCAGAAATTCTTGCCATTGTATCTTCAAGGACACCAAGGACTTTAGGTTTGTCATAAGATTATTCTTGATTAACAAGAAGGTGTTGAGCCTAACTATAATTTCACACACTGGAACCTGTGACAGCACTAAGGAATCACCCCTGAAGTTCTGGTTCTGTAAAGACAGATCAGTGTTTTATACCATGGTACAGTCGTGATATTAAAGCCCACAGCTTCACTTACAGCAGCATTGAAAGAACATGTTACAGGGACCACTGTTGTGACAACAATCTTCTGCATTTGTCCTTCACTGTGTGACCAACATTCCGCTAGCACCAAAATCTACCTTCATAGAAAGCATATCACAGTAAACACAACTAATGTCTTCACTTTACATAATTGACAGTCATGAGACTTCTTTTCACAGTAATTGATTGGGCACCTCTTACAACCCATCAAAAGAACCCTGCTCACTAAAATGTTTAAGCAGAAAGAACAAGTTCTGATTTTCAAAACAAAATGTAATTAATTAGGATTCAAGTAATGATGAAATGTTATAAAATTAAAACAAAATACTTAAAAATTATCAATATTTTTAAATATACAAAAGTTAAGATTATGAAATGAAGAAATGGCAGAAAATAAATTACCTCATGTGAAGAAAAAAAACAGTATTTTGCATTTGTATGGCCACTAATGAGGATTCAACTTCCTTAAAATGATCTTTATAAGGGTTTATTTTTAAATTATAGGCTCACATATGCTTCTCTTTGGAGACTGAATGATTTCTATTTGGCTTTGAAATTCTTAAGAGTCTACTTCAGTCCCAAATTTAATAAACTGAACTCATTAAAAGGAGATTATCCTCATTTTTTTTAAATAAATGTGAATTGAAAAAATGTTCAAGTGACCCTTACGAACTGTGTTTTATCATCTATACTACAACGTTCATTTCAGGACCAAAACCAGGGAAATCTATCAGACATGTTTGAACTATATTTATGTGTTAATGAAAAGAAGAAATTATTTCTACCTGCTTTTCCATTTCAGTTTTGGAGGCCAAATAGTTATGTTAGTTCAAGCAAGTTTTAGGTCAGCAAACAATGCTTTAGAACTGACTCTCAAACTTTCGTAATATTTCCATTATTGTCACTCTCTTTAATTAATAGTAACAAAATTATTAGGGGAGAAATGGTATAGAAGTAATCAGAAGGCCTCAACCATAGCAGACAAAAATAAAAGCTGTGGGGCTTGACAGGGAAAATGCTAAAAGCCCCCCCCAAAAAAAAGTAATTGTCTCAAATTCCATCAGTCATATGATTATTATCCCAAATTACATTCATCTTATGATCATCACTGTCCAAAGGCACCAAAGCAGCACCTTTTCTTTTCACTTTTGGACCATAATCTGCTTTATCTGATTGTATGAGGGCCTCTCCTGTCCACCATGCTTTCGAAGACCTTCTGTAAGTCAGTAGAGGCACTTTGATGACACCAGCTGCCTAATGGTTTGATACATAAATTGTATATGTTCTGCTCCTACCCCCTAAACAATCTCTTGTTTACAAAAAGGTTCTTCTTAGCTGAAACCACATTCTTTTCAAGTGTACAAGGAAGTTCCTCCATTTTTTTCTGCGAAATAACCTTTTTGAAAGCTCCTCAAGTCTTTTTCTCTTATTTTATTTTTCAGTAAGGAGCAGATTGCACTTCACATGTGGGTGGGTTTTTTTGTTGTTGTTTTTGTTTTTTTTTCTTTTCAATAAATTATTAGTCAAGGCACAATCAACCATAGCTACCACTTACAAGTAAGATGGTTATTAACTTCCTTCTGATCTCCCCAGTGGGCACCACTTTCTCCGGGCTAAGGAAAAGTTCATGATTGAATCTCTAGAGTATTTTCTAAAATTCTTAGTATGTACGCAATACCTGATGCATCTTCATATTACAGTTTTGCAACTATTTTTGATGGAGAAAGCTTTTAACTGGGATAAAAGCTCTGAAATATTGTAAACATGAAAAGTTTATGAACTTTATTTTATTATAATAACATTTTAGCAGATATAAAAATAGTCAAGTGAGAGATATTCAATCCCATTCACTGCATTCTAATATCTGCAGAATTCATTGGGATTTTCCTCAATGAATAAAAACCCCAACATAATAGCCTTGATATTTATTTCTTACTCAGAATTTAATTTCCTGTCAGCCTTGTGTTTTTGCAAACTGCTTCAAACCTGATTCACACTATACAAAACCAGCAGTTTTTGATATGACTTATGAAATACTAGCATTAATCTAGGATTAATTTTTACTTTCATACAATTCCCTGGAACTTTTAAAGCTCTGAACTGAAAATGAAATTAAAAGGGTTTTTTTTTTTTGTTTTATCTACACCTACAGGTGTTTCAGTTCTTGAATACAGCTGTCTGCTGCTGCACACAATACATATTAACACCCTCACTACTAAGGGGAGGATGATAATTCTGAGCTTTAGAACAGAACATATACACTAGGTTATCCACTGTAATAAAAAAACTACACAGAAAAAGCATGAGAATATGCAAGCAAATTTTAAAAGGCAGGTTTAGATAAATGCAGAAAATACAGTGCAACAGGATCGACTTCAGTAATATCTGTATATTGTGTCTAATGTATTATCAAGGTAGTCCTTGCCATGGGGAGGTAGAACACCCTCAGCACTGATCAATATTTGATAGGCTGCTGTGTCTGAATGGTTTCCCACCAAAATCAGTGCAGTATCAAACAGGAACAGCATTCTGGCAACATGTAAGAAACTGCTAAATGAGTGCCTAAAAGACAGACATGGAAGATTTTCTGCAGAGAGAGACTATAACTCACAATTTTTTTCCACGAGTAAGCTTTTAAAGGTTTTAGAGACTCACTGAAAACATTATCTATATGACCGTGATTATATGCGCCTATTTTGGAATACATTTATATATATTAATATATATAAAACCAATCTAGATTTTTCAATATGCTTGAAACATCAGATAGAGGGAATCTTTGCAGCTTAGCATAGTGGTCTGGGTTTCTAAATTCAAAAATATCAGAGCAACACAGACTCAAAACTCTAATGCTGGACTTAAATTTGACTTTACTGAAAATCTCATCAAGTTTGTATATTTCTCAATGATATATTTTTTCTTTGATAAATATTAAAGGAATATACCAAAAAGAAGTTTTCCCTTACAGCAGAGTATATTTATCCACATGAGAAAGCACACCAAATAAATAAAAATGATAAGGTAAAGGTAACACATTTTATGTGTTAAAAGTTACTGAGGGTGCACCCCCACTCACACAATCATATCCATGATTAAGCCATCCTGTCACAGAAAGGAGAATAAATATGCGTTATTGTTCTATGTATCAATATCTCAATAAATGGACAGTATTGAACACAATGGTGCACTGATCCTAAGAGAGTAGGAAAGGTCAGGAGCTGCATTACTTTGTGTCTTACCTTCAAAAGAATCTCGCTGTATTTTTCACTCACTAATTTGTGAGAACGGATGAAGAACAAGCTTGGCCAGATTAGTACAGTGGTTTTGTGAACACACAGACATGTACACACACACGGTGTATTGTACAAACACAGCTGTCCCTGCACTGTTGTGGGTTGGAGGCTTGGGGTGGGGCAGGGATGTTGATGCTGTGACCTTCAGAGTTCTACAATATCTGAAATATCATTGACAATAATTAATTACTATGTACAGATTACTTCAGAGACTGGAGTGTGACTGTTCCCCAACACAAGCTACTAGTAAAGTTTTCATTGTAATTTTAGAAACAAGGCTCTTGGAGTAGCTGAAATTAGGTTTATCTAGATTACATTGCCAGTGGAGGATGGCTTGAGATAACTACAATAAAGGAGCATTTGTTCCATCCAATCTGTTCAAGCACTACAAAAGCCTCCTTTGGTCTACTGTTCATAGTTTTGGGTACAATACATCAAGGAAACAAACATGAAACAGATGGAGACAGTTCAGGGGACGGCAATAAGAATGATCTAACACCCAAAAAATATGACCTATAGACTGAAAATTTAAGTCCATCTAGCCCAGAAGAGAGACAAGGCAGCACATGCAGACATATACTTTAAAATATACACATATAAATACATATACACACGCAAACATGGAATTAATTCATAGTGAGGATGACTTAAGTTTCACATGAGGAAGAATTTTCCAGGAGTAGAAACCATCCAGCAGTTCGCAGAAATCTACTAAGGAAGTTCTGGTTTTCTTTTCTAAGAACCCATTAAGTAAAAATATTCTAGGATTGGTTCAAATACAGCTGATCTCGTGCTCTAGGGAAGGATTGTACAGGATGATCTCTCAAAGTTCATTCTGACATGTTTTTCTAAATTACCATTTTTAAAAGCTAATTTTCATGTAAATTAAATTTCACCTTATATGCTTTTTATCTGCAGCAACAAAAATCAAATCCAGCATTATATTCACAAAAATGTGACTATGGATACATTAATTGCATGTCAAATATTAATGCACTCTGTACAGTTTGGGCATGCAGATTTAACATTTAAACCAGAACTGCACTAGAGAAACAAATTAGTTGTGCTCCAAAATGTTGCATTTATACAATAAATGCAAAAGAAAAATTGAACTAGGAAGGTACAGAACATTTTGAAAAGCAATTTAAAAGTATTAATACTTTGGCCATTAAAGCTACTGAAACAGGGTGCAGCCCAGATACCAGCTTCAAAACAGTTTCATTTACTATAAGCAAACACACAGATGTGTGAAAAGGAGAAATTTAAGCTTTAATTTCTATTCAGGTCATTTGGACTTATTTGTTCAGGTTATTTATTACTACTGGTGTTATGGACAATATTTAAAGTTGTCACTGACCATCTCTTTAAAGAAACATAAAATTGCTTGTATTGAACATCAGACCTTCAGTATGTGCTGAGTATTTCTTCTTGGCAGGGATAAGATGATTTCATTGATTTTTGGTTCCCTTTATGTCCCTTTTGTGTCCATTGTGACAAAGAACAGGAAAGTGCAGAGCAGCAAATGAATGATTGTTATGTGTAATTTCTAAATGGTGATGGTTACATTTCTGTTGTTTCATTCATATAAATAAGGGAAGACAGCTACAAAAAACAAGTCTTGAAGTCTTAAATACATTTCTAAGGTACTGCTCACTTTGTAGGAATTTTTTTAGAATTATTTTCGCAATGATAAACTATTTTATTAAGCCTCTGCCTATTATCTTTGGCTTAAGTGGTATTATAAAATCTACATTTAACAAAAATCTTACTCTTCATAAAATTGGCAGGCTTCCACCAGTGCCATGATTCGGATGCACAAGGGTACTCAAGTACAAGTAGTTTGCTAGCTACAAGATGTAAATGTTATCCAAAAGACTAAAATTCACCCTTGAAAAAGGACTTTCACAGGGCATAGACATTGTGCTGACAGAATTTATCAGGGCTGAACTCCAGCAGAGATAATTCTTACTGTGATTCAGAAAAAATTCCATTACTGGAGCTGCAGAAGTTTTGCTGAGGAGCTGGCAATCATGCACTGGTAAAAAAAAAGCACTGGAGGGAAAACATGTATTATGTCTGAAAAAAGCCTGCTTCGTGTGACATTCCAAATGTACAAATTATTCGTTTTATCACTAGTGTTTCATTAGTGATGATGATGACACATATTTTTTGTTAAGATATACAGGAATCTCAGTTCATATTTGCCATCATAAATTGCTCTAATTTACTGATTTAGACAGAAAGTTCCCATAGCCTGGAACAGACAGAAGTGCTCAAAGGGAAAATAAACCCATAAAATTATGAAACTGGTATCTCTAATTATGATCTCCCCTGAAAACATTTAACCTTCAAAACCAGCATGCCTGGATTATTTCCACTCATGATCTTTTCTTAGGAAATTGCATCTATAGAAAAAGATAATGATAAATAACACATTTGCTCCATTAAAAAAGAAACCTTTTTGTTCTAAATGAATGGCAAAAGTCCAGTAAGGAAAAGTCTATAATCATTGACCAAATGATTAAAAGCACATTAAATCTTGTACTCTGAAGACAATGTTTTAATTGAGAAAACTGGAGTGTAGAAATCCATTGAGGCATCAAAAGCATGGTAAGAGGGGGTTTTATATGCATCAAGCCAAGCATTATAATATCTTTGGCCCATATGATGGATGAACTGCTTCAAAGATGCAGAAGTCTAGAAGTCTCTGGGATCTGATATTATAATGAAACAACCCTCAAGATAAGAAAGAAAAATTTACGGCTGACATTTAAAAAGACTGAAAAGACAGAACCCATGGTGCAGAAGTTTAAAGAACAATGCAGCATGAAGTGTGGCTCCATCTGTACATTTATTTAGAAATTAGTCCCTGTCCTCATAGGCCATGTGCAAAGTACACTTCTGTCATTGACAAAAATGTAAGTTTTTTGTAACCAGGGCCAAAATTTCATGGCTTTTTGCACACTTCAGATCAAAATAATTTCCACTTATTCTCTTACTCACATAAGAAAGCAATACAGTAAACACACAGCTAAAAAGCTAAAAGTACTTATAATCCTGATAATGATCTAGTTTGCTGTAAGTTCCCCCCTATTGGGGAAAATAATTAAAAAGAATAAAAGTAACCATTTCCTGTTTGTTTCCTACAGCAAAAAAGACCAGAAGACAGAAAAAAAATTACTTTATTGAGGAAACAATTACTGGAGATGGTATATAGCTATGTAAGAAGTTTTAGTTGATTCAAATGTCAAAAATTACCATGTTTCCTCACACAGAATCATATGCAAATACCTGAGTAACAGCTGGATTACATAAATTCAGCATTTTCTGCATTTTTTTCTTGTATGGTAAATTCAGTGTATCTGTGATATATTAAATACATCCAGCAACTGGATGATCTGGAAGCCTCGATGTCAGCAGCACTTGTGCATACACTTGTAATATCTGGTTGTTCTACAAGTCTGTGCCTCCTTGAAGTGTCCATCATGCTGCCTTGAACACTGTAACTGGCAGTGCAAGCCTAGGGAACGTGCGCTGCAGGAGTCACTGCAATTTCCTGACACCCAGCAGTCCTTCAACTAGTGCTACACAGCTGGCAACAGATCTGCAAAACTCAGAGAAGCTCCTCAGATGTTGTCAGAAGGCTGAGAAATCTCCCAAAAATTTAAGCCAGAATATATTTAGTCTTTAAAGTATGAAAACAGTTGGTTTATCTTTCTGTAGGAAGGTAGAATTAAACACTGGTGTGTCTCTCTAATGCTGTTGTACTTTTATTCTTCTGTTTAAGAAGATCTGGCTATCCTACTGCAGCATGAAACTACAAAAAAATGTTTACCCTCTCTTGAGCATGGAAATTCTTCAAAAGCAGTTTCCCGCCTCTGACTGTGAAGGATGAAAACTGCTAGAGCACAATGGAAGTAATAATGAGTTCTCTGAAGTTAGACATGTCATGGTCACAGATGCAGGCTCTGCAATCTAATGAAAAAAAAAAAAGAAATTCATCTAGACAGTAGATTCCTATTGAATTTTTTCCACTGTCACCAGCTGTTTATTGTCATGCTACATTATGAATAAGTGAAAGATTTAAAAAGCTTCAGCATTTATTAAATTTCTAATTGGAATCACAGATAACTGAGATCTGAAACTACTTCAAGTCATTTTCTCTGATAAGCAAGCTCATCATAACATCCACAAAGAAGCTATTCAATAAATATGTATAAGCATTTGCTGAAGCAGAAAGCTGTTTCTCTCCACTCCATAGGAGTAAAAAGTTTTGGGTAGTTTCTTTAGTCCTAATTGGAGCTAAATCAATAGAGTCGGAAGTAAGCTGTCTGATCTGAGCCTGTACTGGTGCGCAGAAACAGATGTAAAACAAGAAAGAAATATGAAGTAGGAACATACCGTGAAATGGGCATGTTTCACAAACTCAAGGAAATTGAAAAGTTAGAACTATTTTCAATATAGTGTGTATAAAAATCACTAGTATGTCTCTATCCAGCACATGCAATAACTCATGCACAAACAGAATCATGTAATAAGCTGAGTTGGAAAGGATCCATGAGGATCATCAAGTCCTGGCCCTTCACAGGAGAGCCCCATGAATCACATTGTGTGCCTGAGAGTAGTTTCCAAACACATTTAAACTCAGAGAGGCTTGGTGCTGTGACCACTTCTCTGGGGAGCCTATTTCAGCACCCAACCTTTTCCTGATATCCAACCTAAACCCTTCCCCATGCAGCTTCAGGCTGTTTTCAAAAGTAAAGAGATTGGTACTTGCCCCTCCACTTCTCTTCATGAGGATGTTGAAGACTGCAGTGAGGTCTCCCCAAAAGAAAAGAAACTGCACAGAAATTTTCTTGACAGAGGAGGAAATAAAGGTGTATATTCCTGACTGAGAGCTTACAAAATACAGCAGACAAAGTGATTTAGATATGCAGGATCCATTGGACTTGTACTGTAACTAGGACTCTGACCAACAGTCTCCCTTACATCTTTCAAACAAACAAGGACGTACATGCCCTACATATACTCTATACCAATATCCAGTATTATCAGACCTTCTGCAACAAGATTTGGGTATTGCCATATATGAATACCCTTACACTACAAAAATAATCAGTGATATTTAAAGCTATATTTTGCTTACTATTAATGAGTCATTATTTTGTTGTTGAGTAGCACTCTAAGACCTTGGAAGCAGTATCTGCTAAGTGTCTCCCACGGTGATGACTACCAATTTATTTTATTACTCTACTACACAGATGTCCTTGTTTGAACTCAATCAACTCTCCATACTATCTCTCTTTCTTAAGTACAACTTAGACAATCAAAAGCAGGAACAAGAAAAGGAAATAAAGAAATAAGGAATCTTGCACTGTTACAGGATCACCCTTTTGAGCAGCTGCCTGGATCTGAGATCCCATATTCAGAAGCTGAAGGATGAACAGGATTTTTGCAGGCAAGGCAGACCAAATGGCGAGCACACTACCAGGACATGAGGCAATGAGGTAAAGAACAAAATGCTGCAGGTAAGAGAAAAGGTAAATTCTGAGTTTCTAGATCTAGATAGCAACCTAGAGGCAAACTGGTGTGATTCGTTAGTAGAAAACTCAGATTCCTCTAAAAGGAATCTTCTTATCTTCTGTGTAATTTTCAAGCTTTCATATTTAAGCTTATGATTTTATTGCCCTTAGAGCTGAAAATATCCTCAGGGAAAACATTAGTCTGAAAGCATATTGAATTGCAAGCATTTTAATATTAATCTGCTTTATTCATTATAGTTCTCCCATTCAAATGACTCTTGGTCGATGCAAAGCAATTCTGCCATTGACTCTCAAGAAAAATGACAGGGCACTTAATACTGACAGGTCTAAATCCCACTACCTGTCTGACCATAAAAACCTTGGGGACACAACCCAATATACCTAAATCCTACCAGTCTTCACTTTGCATATAGTTAATAGGGCTTAATTCTGGAACTGTCAGTCCAACTAAAGTAGACTAGATGATTTTCTGCACATTTTCAGGGTTGTCTGCTTTTTCTTCATGTTGCCTCCATGCAATGGGAAGCTTTGACTCATCCTTTATAACTAGGAATTTCCATACATTTAAAAAGATAAAAAGAAGACATCATGTATAAGAAAATAAGGAGGAACACACTTTCTCTCTGTCAGGCTGAATAGTACATATATTTTAGATATGTAGCATAATAATTTAATAACAGTAACAATAATTACTATTAGTAGTAGTATTAGTATTAATTATTACATGTACAGAAGTCAATTCTGACTTAGAAGCC
Source organism: Corvus kubaryi (assembly GCF_017639235.1). Classification (NCBI taxonomy): domain Eukaryota; kingdom Metazoa; phylum Chordata; class Aves; order Passeriformes; family Corvidae; genus Corvus; species Corvus kubaryi. The sequence continues at coordinate 2,225,641 of NW_024581098.1, forward strand.
AAACCTTTTCATCTTTCCTTTCAGTAGTTAAAGGGAAGGGGTCTATACAGATTTGCTTAAGCATTTTGTAGGTAGGCATTCAAAAGTATACAAAAAGGGAGAAGACTGGGATGGCAGCATTTCTAGGGCATACAAAAAAGAAGCTGTTTATTGTCTTTTTGTAGTATAATCTGCATAAAATGAACACCCCATCTACTTTTTTCTGAAGTGGAGATGGAGAGAGAAGTAGTGTTAAAGAGGAACTGAGGTGCTGACAGTGAAGCTCCATTAATCTCTAAAGAACCAAGTTCATCTAAGTCAATTGTGGATAAACATTGTCCCATAGTGGAACAAATGACCTCAAATTATTCACCTGGTCCAACGGGTGCTTTTCCCTCTGATTTCTCTCTCTTCAAAGCTCTCAGTATTGTTTAGACATTGGTGAGGCAGCTCTAACATTTACAGTCGCATCAGTTTCAGTGTAGATGTATTGACCACAGTTTTCAATGGTGGTACAAATGGTTCTTTGTATTGATACACTCTGTCAGGTTCTTTCCTGACGTTTAATCTCAGGAACAGTGAGATGAAAAGCATTTTTATAGAAACATGTTAAGACAAACACCATTAGTTCTTGATGAGCATAAATTAAAGTCATAGAACCATAAAATCATTTGCATTGGAAAAGACTTCTAAGGTCATCATTAACCCAGCACTACTAAGTCCACTAATAATCCATGTCCCTAAGTGCCCCTGGAAAGGAAATTGTATCTTAGACTATGACTGCTTGTGGGGTTGTGTCAGCAATTTGCCAGTACAGGACAGCAGAGAATCTATCATCTAAGGCAGTCAAACATGGCCCAGCTACAGACAGGAGGGCTTGTAGCTGTGCTTTGCAGCACAACACCATGAGCAGAGCTGCAGAGCTCCCAGACTTAAGATGGTTCATGACAGTCAATTTTACAGTGTTAGACTGGCTCTTCTTGAAAAATATCATATGGACATGCTCTTGTCCATGTAGTACACTGTTGGAACCCTGAGTTCAGAGAACTTCAGTCTTTCAGTGCTGACAGGCAATGGTACCCAAAGCACACTGCATTTGACCTGAGGCCTTGGGAAAGGCCTCCCAAATTATGTGATAACACTGAGGTTGTTGCTGTGTAATTGAAGAGAAGTTTGTTGTATCACTGGGTGGAATATGTAGAGATGTAGAAAATTTAGGTTTCTGGTATATAGTAATATTCATGTAACAAAACAGAGGATTTTGGGTGTAGGTTAGTTCTTCTTCTTTCTTATTCCTTCTTCACAAGCCTGGGTGATCTGGTATTGGTTCAAAAAACCTGCAGTGCAGAACATGAATGATTAATTATGGGATTATAAGTAAAAATAAATTAGTTAACATTCCATAATTGGGTAATTTTGGGCTTTAAAAGACCTTGAAAGGTAGCACTCGGGGGCCATTTTCACTTTGTTAACTTAGAGGCACATTCCGTGCAGCTGTGCCATAGATAAGATATAATAAACATCTGAGTCTGAAGAACAACTCTGCGTCTCTGCATTTCTGTCCAAACTCTGAGTAAAAGAGCTCACGAAACAGAGGCAAAGAAGAAAGGAACAGAAATGGAAAATTTAATAGTACACATATGCTTTCTGATTAAGGAAAATAAAAAGATAGGTTACTGGGTTTAGAATTGGATTCAGCTTCCTTTTCAATACAAACTCATATTGTGTTTTAAATGAAAACACTTAGATCTAACTTTATAATGAGAGAGCCAACATACATCTTCCGCTAACTCCAAACTCTGCCAGCAGAAGCAGGTAGAAAATAACCAACCTTCTTTCTGGGCAGTTCTTTCAGTGCCTGTTTGCTCAAGTTCTACGTTCACGTATCCCTATTTTGACCAGGATGAGCAAACAGCCCCTGAGTTATACCCACGACATTTTCGGATCCAGCAATTAGAGCTGCTTGCAGGACACAGCCAGACAGAATTTCTCAGAAGATAGCAACCTGTGCAGATGCCATAATTCAGGTAATACTACCTACACAGACAGGTTTTTATGATGCAGCTGAAAAATTCACCTTGTATTGTGCAAAGCTCTTTTTCTTTTACTCACAAAAAAGCACACTTTATTATAGAAATCTATTGTCATTTCCAAACTGTAACATATTCTATGGCAGAAAAAAATTATGATGTTTATTCCAAATTTTGGAGATTTCAGGCTAAGCTTGCGAGGTGCCGTTGAACTTGGTTTATATTGACAGAATAAAGTTTTTGAACAGATACAATGGATTGCAGCTAAGCCTTAATAGTCTTAGTTTTGCCTATGGTAAAGACAGCTTGTAGGAAAAGCTTAAAATGACACTGGACTTTTAAAAATCACAAAAGAAAGACACATTAGGTGTCAGTAAAAAAGTTGATAAGAGAGAAAAACCCCCATCGAGGCTAGGAAAATATTTTCTGATGCAATGAGTTGAAGGACAATGGACACTCATGAGAAGAATAATAATTTTTAAAATAAAACCCATCAGTATATGAATATAAAGGCAGTTTTAAAGAATCATGACAGTTGCATGGTAACAAGAGCAATTAAATGAGATCTGAATACAGTGGGGCACAGGGAATTTAGAAAAATGAAAAAGATCAATGAAAAATGCTTTATTACTATATTGAAAAAGAGAAAAAGTAATTTTGATAGAGAATGTGAAAGAAACACAAATAATGGAGAATTATAATAGCTAGATAATCAAGAAAAAAGATAACAGGAAACTATTATGGAGGATCCAAATAATTAGTAAATAATTAACATAATGCAGATTATCAAAAATTAATTTAAAATTGGAATGTATTTGTATGTATTAAATATAAACTGGAGAAGAATATCAGGAGACAAAAAAAAAAATGCAGTACAAAAAATTCTAAGCAAAAGTAACATACTTAGAAAAAGACCAAAAAAAAAAACCACAAAAAACACCCCTTGAGTAACTTTTCAGTGAAAAAGTTTGTAACTGGGATCAGATATGAAGAGCTGTAAAATCAAACATCATAACCTACTTGGACATATGAGGCCATTTAAAGAAATAAAATAACTTTAGGAAAAAAGAAGTGCTAAACTACAGCCCAACAGATTTAGAAAACCTGCCTGAAAAAGCCATTATCATGCAGCATGTGGTTCTGAAGGAAAACAGAAATGTACAAATGAATTTGTGAGTGTAGTTTCAATGTAAATTCTTGGCAAAAAATGCTTGGCTTCAGTATTTCTAACTTTCTATCAGGTACATAATCATGGTAGGCTCAACTCCCTCTATGGTCAACAAAAAAGACAGCAGTAGTGAGTTCCCTCAGACCTTCTAAAAATATCTTCTAGAGATGTTTCTTCCACCATCAGGAACACAGCTGTTTATTAATGGAGGGACACCCTGGGTAAATAAAATATGGTAAATAAAATGGCTGAATAGACAAAACATGATAGATCAAACTACATCTGCTTACTTGCATTTGGAAAAACAGAGGACAGGAAAGAAAAACACACTAATGATGCACAAATAATTTCACTACGTGCCTCTCTGAAGACTTGAGGTACCACAGCATTTAGAACCATTGAACACAATATATGTGAGACATTGTGGGGAATCTGTACATCTCTGAAGAGGTGTGCAGGGAATCTATGAGTGCACAAGTATGTCTAAGATGAGTGAATGTTTTCCTTGCTTTGAAAATTGTTCTCTCCCCCTAGAAGTCAGTAGCAATTCAATAGAAATTAAGTAATCCCTTTTCAAATAAATAACAGGAATATCAAATAAATAATGAAATTACTTAATAGTAAACATCACCAGATATGAATTTCCAAGAAATTCATGGGTATAATGTACAGATATGCATCCCATGCAAATACTGTAGGGATAATTGTTACAGCGGGGATTACTGTAACACGCATATATCAAACCAGGAGTCCCGTGGAAAAGAAGTATATATGGACAGATTCGTGGTAGATGTTTCAGAGATGTTTATTTCTCCAGCCACATGGCCGGGGCTCCGCTCAGGAACTCCGCAGTCACGGGACCCCAGGGTCCCTGGCCACACAGGGGAACACAAACCAACCAATGGGGAATGAGGCTGAGCAGGGGCAGGGAAACCCCGTGTGTCCCCCCCCAGGGCCCATCTCCCAGGGCTCCATGGCAGGGGAGGAGACCCCAACAGATAATAATCTTTAAAATGTAATAAATTATTGTATATTGCAGAAGTAGTAAATACAGGTAGTAAAAAACCTGGAAAGTGGAACTACAGTAAAAACACTCTTCTGATGAAATCCTACTATATTCTGTCTCAGAGATAATAACACTCATACTTTAAAGAGGATTATTCAAGCTGCCTTGAAACACCACACACGATCTTCATATTTCATAGTGAAAAAGGCTAATATAGGTAGGAAGCAGTACAGAAGAAGGTCACTAGCATGGTGAAGAAAGTTAAAGATCTTAGCTCCTGATAATAGTTACAGAAAATATTCTTACTTTTAACTGAGGAGATCTCTGTTAACATGAAAACAATTAAGAACAGCCTAAAGCTACAGAAATGTCTGATTTGTAATGAACACAGGCTTAGGTGTTTAGAAGTCCAGAATGAAACATGAAAACATAATAAATTGGAGACAGGATTCTATTAGCCTGCAGTATGAGAGAAGGTATAGAGGGGACCTAAGGTTAGAAAATTAACTTGACTCAAGTAAACACACATCTTAGAAATTACATTCCTTTGATATATACCAAATATATATGTCCTAAGTAAAAAATACTTAAAAGTATTCCTGCCTCAAACTACAAGGATAGACTAAAGTATTTAGAAATACCTTCTAGGAAATTATTATCACAGTACTCTGGCAACAGGGGAATCAAAATTGAAAACAGTAAGAACTTAAATTTAAGCAGAATAATTCTTTAGTGTCAATTATCTGGTGTAAAATTTTGCTTGCTTTTATTCAGGGAAGATAAATATTTGCTTAAGTTAACCAGACCAAGAAAGACTTTTATCTTCAACCACTAAAACTTCCTCATCAAGGAATATTACTATGGGCCAGCTGCTTGCAGACATCCATTTTAAAATGCCTGACACAAAAGATACATTATGTACATACCAACCTCCTTAGTATCAGTGATGATCATCAACTTAATATTGTACCAAATCTGGGTTCTGATCAGTCAGCCTCTTCTTCCCCTTGTTTATAAGGCCATAGGCTGGCAACAAGTTCTCCTGCTTGGGATTTCACAGCCAGTGAGTGATGTTTGAGGTGATGGGTGATCCTCAGACATGCATCCTGACCAGCTTTCAGTTCCTCAGTAAAGGTAGATCCTCCTTTCCTTCCCTCTTTCCCCTTTCTCTGAACCTGTTTTTCCATGCAAAGAGCATTTGGCTGGATGGTACTCTAGGGAGGCATCACTATGCAGGGGCTGGAGGGGAAAAGTACCTGTCAATGGAGTACACATCAGAAGGCAATGTGAAAAGGAGTCTCAGATACCAACAGAACTGATAGTGGGATGAACCTGGTTCCCTGTGTTCAGAACCTCATACTTAGATTTTTAAGCGGGATTGGTAACTGCTGCATTTTTATGGTATATTGAGAGAGTAAAAACAAAAAAACAAACAAAAAAATACAGTAGGAGCTCATACTAGGATATACCCAAACCTATGACAAACAAAGCCAAGACCTAAGCCTTTAGATACTGAATGTGGCAGATGGTTGCCTGTCTGCTACAAAATTTCAGAATGATGGAGCCCATATAGTTAGACTATAGCACCAGTGGTGTTGCAGATGGAGAATATCCGTAACAGCAGTGATGCAAACACAAGTTTCGTGATAAAAAAACCCCAAGAAAATTCTTATTTGTCCAGCAAATACAGACACAAATTCCTAAAACACCCAGCTGTGGGTTTAATCATCTGGAAAGAATCCAAAGCGCCCCACAAAGAACACAATTAGTCTGCAAATAGGGTAGGTCTAACCACTTCTGCCTGGCTGGTCGTCTCCATTTCCTAAAGTGCTCACCTCTACAGGGTGCCCACATCATGTAGGCAGCTACAAGGTGGAAGCTATGTCTACTCTTCAGTGTTGGTCCAGTGACTATTTTGAATAAATTAGATTCATCAAAAATGAAATGGTTTTCACAGTGGCCTGTTATTTCTTTATTTCTACCTGCTAATTCAACTGAGTATGTCAAACCACTCCGAATGGGAAGTCGGGAAACATCCTCAAATAAACCTTGCCAGTGCAGTCATTATGCCCTGCTGATAAGAAGTTAATTCAAATATCAGATTATTAAGCCCAGGTGCAATCCAGAATTACATAACAAGTAAAATGCTTTACTAAATTAAAAAAAAAAAAAATTCACCAGCATAACTTTTTCCTCCCCTATAGCAGAAAAAATCCCTAGTCCCATGTTATGGAATTCCAAAAATTTTTGCAATGCAGATAAACTTATCTGTTTTATTAGCAAATACTCTCTGTTTTATTAGCAATCACAGAAAGCTCTGCTGTCACTTTGCTGATAGACATGTGCTGCAAAAAAAATTCAGTCCTACACTTCACTCATGCACAGTCCATAGGAATACCTAGAATGCCAATATACACATATAGCCAATAAGAAGAAAAGTATTAGCACTGTTCCAGGTTCATCTTCAGGTGTTTTATTAGCAGATTTTCATTAAAGTCTTCAACTAACAAGCATAAGCAAAGTCAGATGACCCTTTAGTATACTGTTTTTCTCCTGTACAAAAAAAAGAAAATAATCAGGATCCATGGAAAGCACACAATGTAACAGGAAAATGAGATGTTTAAATTAATCAGAATATATTGACCCAAATGGGTAATAATGAACATTACAAGTAAATACTGACATTTCTAATCCTTCTTTTAGGAACTTTTCAGTGTCAAGACTCAATGTAAATAAGTTTCATTTTCTTACAGATATGATTTGAATTTTAAATTTATACCTATAGATGGTGAAAGAGATACTCCATTTATACTTTTATTTTACAGGCATGTCACTGAATAAAAATTGATTCTCACTTTCCACATAGCACCACTGGCATTTAAGTAGAATATTTGTCTAAAGAGATACCTTACTTCCATCTTTCAGCAGCCTTGCACTTGTGATGATAATTGCCAAAACAATGAATCAAGCTGTATGTCTATCCTAAGTTTTAAATTCACACACACACACAAAAATAGCTGTGTTTTTATCTACAGCTACACATGCACACGTACATACACACCGCCCCCGCTCACCTGTCCAAAGCATGGCCTATACCAAGCTACAGAGTCACCCCAAAAGAACAGCCAACAAATGTTTAACAAGCTGGGCACAGCCCTATCTTGAACTCAGTCTAAAAAACTTTTTAATACAGTCACATTCTCATAACAAAGCCAGATGAGCACAAAGATATGTATATTAAGAAAATATCCAAGCTAAAAAACTCCACATGAGTATGGTCTTAATACAACATGAAGACTATTTTGTCTCAGGAAAGCTCTATTTGGTCTAAAGGATCATTTTTTTATAACTACCAGTCTTGCTAAAATAAGGAAATATAAAGCATTTGTCTCTTTCAGGTCCCAGAGAATACTAGATTATATGAATTTTTTTCACAATCATTAGTCACAATTAGCTTTAATTTAGATATCACAAAACGGTTCCTAGTCCTTTCAGAATCCATTTTGAAAAATAAAAAATATTTTAGGGCACAAGATAGGGAAAATTAGCTTAAAATTCTCCACACTGTCCTACTCCACTGTTGCTTACAGAAATCCTATTCATCATCTCATCCTTAGGATTTTTCTTTCACATGTAATATATTTCATTCATTACAAAGCTGAAATCTATACAAGATGACCTTTGATCCAGGCAGTCCTGGACAGTCTCTGTTCTCTAAGATACATTTGGTATTAGAGGACAGAACTAAACTCTTTGAGCAGTTTAGATAATACAGTTAATATATGTGAATTATTCTTAGTAAGGGATGATATCTGTTACTTAGCTTTCATAAATTAATTTTCTTAAAACATAATTCAGTTTACAAAGGATGAACTAGTCAGAAAACAAAAGCCACATGATCACACTGGATTCAAGAAGACAATAATGCTAGAATCATTTTGAAGGCATTGACTACTCTTGTTACTAAGGCTGTTAATTTACTGCAAATATTCTGCTTGGTTTAAAACTTCTAAAGTGTAAATATTTTCTGGGCTTCCCAACTGCCTGTTTACCAGTTTATTCTAATGTAAATTACAAACAATTACAACAGAAACATTGTGTATGCACAAGAACTTATTATCTCCCCATCCAAGCAATTAAATAGCAACATAAACTTATACAGCAGTATATAAAACAAAACATGCAACTATTTCTTCTGGAATATTATGCTTACTCATATACTCATTCTTTTATCAGTGTGATAAAATCCTTTTAAATACTTGACAAATTTGTGATTTGAGGGGTTTTTTTCTTCTTAACTTATTCCTTAAAATAAAGAAGAGGGATCAATTAAATCTATTCATGAGAACCTCTCAGCAGTATTAGGCCTTCCATAATGAAGGGGCAGAGGCTGACATTTTTTTCTTTAAGCCACATTACTACTAAATATACAAAATAAATAGGTTCCATCTTAAAGATGTATCATATGTCTACACATACATTTATCTGGGAACTGGTACTCACATTGTTTTTTGTCTTACCTTTCCTCTCTATTATTGGAGAGTATTTATTTTATTATTTTGGCCTTTTTCAAGACAGATGCACAATTATATGCCATGATCCAAAAAAACCCAAAACAAAACAAAAAACCCACAAAAAATTCCTTTTTATTTCATTCAGAATTCTAAAATCTCTAGGGAGGATTACTACTTACTCTTTCCAAACATAGTGAAGATGTCAGATTGCTGACCCAACTGCACACTTCAAACACAGCCATGCAAAGCACCTCAAGCAATCAAGAAATCACTGACACCAAAACTACCTTTGTCTTTTTGAACAATGTGACCATTAAATCTGCTGATTTAGCAGCCTTTTCTACAGCTTGAGGAAGGCAATGGGTAGCTTTCCTATGGGATGATCTGCACAAGAACTGCAGAAATGGATCTTATTGCAACACACCACTGGTATTTTTGGCCCATGTTTCAAACTGAATAAAGACCCAGTACTTGAGGACCCACTACTTGAAGCAGGGGGAGAAGTTCTTGGTAGAGACATTAACTGAACAGTATCAAGAAATTCTGGGAAAGTTGAAGACCATATAAAAGCACTTTGAAGCTCTGTAACCCAACAAAGTTTTTATATCATTATAAGCTAAACCAATTTAATCACAGACTCTGATAAATCTCCAGCAAATATAAATCCTCTCTTACCTTTCCAGATCACATCATTCCATTCAATAGAGTCTAATTTGTGGTACAGAGATGGTGTACACGGCCAGACCCACTCTTTAACCTTACTGCAGACCATTTTCTACTGTGTAATTGATTACTTTTTACACTAAATCATCATTCTTTTTTGTTAGAAAGAATTGAGGAGGAAAAAAATATGCGTTGTGGAAACAGAACAGAGCTGTGACTTTGGAAAATGTGCAAACACATCTCTCAGTGGGATTTTGTCACCACGATCACAGCAGTATGCTGTAAATAGCTTCTCTTTAGCTGAGTTGCTCAGACTTCAGAATAACATTATTAGTATTAAATGGAACCTTTGGAAACTAGCAATTTATGTTGTAAATTCTCTGTTGTTTTCTTGAGGCTTTAAATGGAAAAGTGCAACTTGTTTTAGAGTTTCTGTATAGGAAAAGTTTCATTGAGAGTTTCAAATTATAGTCTTCAGAAGTCAAACAGAAGTGCTTGTGGCAGGCACAGCTTGAAATCTTAACTACTAATGGCAAGATATATTTTTACATTCACTCAGAATTTAAGATTTCAAAAGTTTTTAGAGAGGCTGTGAAGTGGAAAAGTTCAGTGTGTACGCATAGATGATGGAGATCCATTTGGAGACATGAACATACCTGGGGCTGGGAAAAAAATTTATGTGATAAAGATGGTACATTAGGTCAGAGGTAGCTAAAAGTGAATTTCAGATTATTCAGGGACATTCTCCTTTTAGTCAATAAAGGGCAAATGGCCATCCTCTTGTTCCATTTCTCTCTGCAGGCTTCAGTGAAGTTGACCATAAGGTAAGGTTGTACTTCATGACAAGGACAGCTGGGTTCCTGAGAAACTGCTTAAAAGACATCTTATTTGTGATCTCCCTTGTATGCAACTATTTTTTCATCCTTTTCAAAAATTAAAGGCTGCTTGCAGAAGAAGTACTGTCACAGCACAGTCTTAAGTACTTCTAACAGGCAAGTAACGCTCTCCTACCTACCCAATACATCTATTGTGGTCCACCAAAGTGTTCCAAGTGCTTTGAAGAAAATCTGGTCCCCAGTGAAGAATAAGCATCCAAAACTTGAAACAAAAATTAATCCTCCTCCTCCCCTCCCTGCCCCCCCACCCAAAAAAACTCCCAAGCCATCCCGTAGAAAAATTTCCTTGAATTAAAAGATCAGAGTGGTACTAAGGCCTTAGTTCAATTGTACCATTGAGTTTTTTTCTAGAGTTCAGTTTTTCTATATTCTTTTAAAGTGATTTGTACTTCCTTTCAACTAGGAGATTTTTGCCATTTATAAAACTCTTATCTGTTACTTACCTCATTATCCTCCAAGTTACAGTTAAGAATTGCCTGGAGATACTGGGAATATTTGAGTACCTAGGAAAGTCCCTAATAAATATGTAAAGCTAAAAAATAATTAACTATGAAGCTTGACCAGGCTACCTTATTAAATGTAAGCTCTATAGTGTATAGTAATGAACTCACGTACTTTGCTGTCATCTTTATGTTGGGACCTCCATAATGAGACTGAGAACAAAGGTAGATAAGGGCTAAAAATAAGATAAGGGCTAAAATCAATTATTTCACTTTCTAAGAAAAAATAATTCTCTTTGGAGAACATCAGTTTTTGCATAAAATACCAAATAAAGTTTTTGAGAGCATCAACAGCCCCAGAATATTGGGGAATTAAGGACAATGGGGTGTAGTCTTTTGATGACATAAACAAAATATGTATGTATGATAAAGAGAAAGCTTCAAGCAGAAAACTCCTACTCCTCTTCATGCATTTCTCCTTCTAGAGGGAAGACAGGAGAATAAACAATATATGGTTTGACACAGAGCATAAAGGTATGCAATTTACCATGATGCAATAAAGGAAAAAAGAAAATTAGAAAGGTTTAGAAAGATTGAAAATAATCAGGTTTTCTGGGTTGGATGGTTTGGTTCCCCCCCTCACTCCAACTCACTTTCAGCTGTATTCCTACTTTTCAGCTAAAAATGAAAGGGGTATTTGTATACCTAGGAATTTACCTAGTTACTCTAACTATGGATATTACTTACCACCCTTGTCCTGACTATGTCCTTAACTGCTCAACAAAAATATGCTTTTGCTCAAGCAATGATATCATGCTTACTACAACATAAAAGAGGGAAAGTCAAGAAGGTGAGTAAACCAATATCCTTGATTTCACTGGAAGTTGAAGACGGAATAAAAGATGAACTGAGAAGTTATGTGTCTTCAATAATTAGAAGGCAGGCTAAGAAACTACGTATAATTTCAGTAACTTATAAACCTCACTTCAAAAAGAAATTTACTGCAATTAGGGTTTGGGGTTTTTCTGTACTAAAAGATGTTCATAAAAGTTTTATGAAATCTAAACAGAAAATTTGCGATGCAAGATGCAAGGTAAACCAACAGAATTTGAAGACTTCACTGCCATCCCATGCAAAGATTCCACTGCTTCCAACAGGTTTGCTTTATCTGAGTATTGCTTAGAAAAACTACAACTACTAGCCTACGATCACATTCAGCAAACAAAAGAGCACTTCTGCCTATGTTGAAAACTAAACCCTGGGCTGGAACAAAGGTCAAGGGAACAGCAGATGCAAATAAAAGGAAAGGTCATTACCAGGCTAATAGCATGAAAGGGAGGTAGGGATTAAAGCATAAACAAACAAAAGTTATAAAAGAGCCTGATCTTCTCTGCCTAAATAAGTTCTATGGACACAAGGTCTGTCTAGTTTGGAGGAATTTGTGGCACTAGGCTGCAGTAAGAACACCACAGCTGTCAGTTACTGTACAGATGAAGTACAAGATGATGAAAAATGAAGGATGATTTGCTGGATTTTGCACTTGGATATCTTGCTGACACATGAAGTCTCCACTGCTATCATGTACACCAACCCACCACAGAAGGGCTACAGTCACAGGAGAAGATATATACACTCAGTCATTACATAAGGCTATTTGCACATGGCTCTACACTTTTCAGATCTTAATGTCTCTGTATTTAAAACATTACAGACATCAAAGCAAAGGACAAGAAAATAAAGTTTTAAGGACTAAGAGTTCACAGTCTTTTGTTTGCCTCTCCTTCAGGCACAGAAATAGAAAGACCTTGCAGACAGGATCTGGTCAAAGGAGTTATAAAGAAGTAAACAAGGATTTCAAAATCAGATGCTGAGGAATTGCATCCTAGGCATCAAGGAGAAAAGGATTAAGAGTTTAGGCCACACTGTCCTGATCCATGTATGGTTTAGATTGTCTATCTGAATTCAATGCAGAAGGTCCTGATCTATCTGGGCTGGATTTGGTTTGAAGGGGTGAATGCAGAATGAATGTGTTACTTAATAAGCAACTTTGATTGACACAATAATTCAGACCTATATCATATGGAAAGGCCAGTCACGGACAGATCAATGCCATTTAACCCATCTTTATTTTCATTTCCACCTCTTCTGACTGCATTTTGAAAGAAGGACAAAAACAGGCACCAAAATTAAGCCTTTTTCTCTGGGTTTTTTAGAAACTTAAGAGTCCTCAACAGCATGTTATTTGCAGGTTCTGGTTCTTTCTAAAGCCAATTAGGGTCACCAGTCCTATTTTCATATTTCTCCCCCAGACCAAAACACCATCTAGATGAACTGCCCTACCTCCACAGACATCATAAAATTGATGCATTTTTTCAGGGAAATAGCCAGGATGAAAATCATAGCCCTAACATCACTCCCACAAGAACCCTAATATCATGTAATCATAGTATAATTTAAATTACAAAACCTTTAAGTTCATGATATCCAACCACAACCTAACACTGCCAAGTTTACTACTAAACCATGTCCCTAAGTGCCACATCCATACACCTTTTAAATGACTCCAGAGATGGTGACTCACCCTGGGCTGAGGCTTCCCTTGGGCAGCCTGTTCTGATGCTTGACAACCTTTCAGTGAAGGAATTTTTCCTAATATGTAATCTTAACCTCCGCTGGAACAACTTGAGAATATTTTCTTTGTCGTGTCACTTGTTACCTGGGAGAAGAGACTGACTACCACCTCACTACAACCTCCTTTCAGGCTGTAGAGAGTGGTAAGGTCTCCCCTGAGCCTCCTTTTCTCCAGACTAAACAACCCCCACTCCCTCAGCCACTCCTCATCAGACTTTTGCTCCAGACCCTTTACCAGCTCTGTCGTCCTTCTCTGGACATGCTCCAGCACCTAAATGTCTTTCATAAATTGAGAAGCCCAAAACTGGGCACGGGATTCAAGGTGTGGCCTCACCAGTACAAAGCACAGGAGAATGATCACTGTCCCAGTCCTGCTGGCTACACTACATTTTCTGATAAAGGCCAGGATGCCATTGGCCTTCTTGGCCACCTGGGCACACGCGGGCTCCTATTCAGCTGGCTGTTGACCAACCAGTCTACTAAGAAGGCCAAAGTCTGCCCTCTGAAGGTCCAAAGTGGCAGTTCTGCTGACCCCTCTCCTTACTTCTCCAAGAACCAAAAGTTTCAGAATTTCATGATCTCTGTGCCAAGACAGTCTCCAACCATCACATCACCAACCAGTCCTTCTCTGTTCACAGATCCAGCAAGGTGGAGAATGGACAAGGAATCCTCTGTATCACGCATCCTGTCTGACTGTCGGGCCTGTCCCACAGAAGGCAGGGTGTGATTCCGGTAGCCTGCCTCTCTCTAGTTCTCCCTGATAATTCTCATCCTGCTCAATCCCTGATGCAGCTCTGCCACTAAGCGGAGGAGTTCTACCACCTGGGCACACCTCCTACAGTGGTGCTCACCACTGCTGGCTGGTACTGGTGTCTGATAGAGCAGGGCACAGCCCACAGTTGGCACTGGGGCAGCAGCGTGTTCCCACCAGGAGTTCGACCTGGGCAGCTCCGTAAGTTATGGTAGGTGCAGAGCTTAAAAGAGGCCATGGCTTTCATCCAGGTGGGTACCATTGCTTCCTGGCCAAGCTGGCAGAGCTTCATCACCTTTCCTGTGCCCTTGCATCCAAACTGCCATGCCACAGCCATGTCCTGTAGGCAGCCCTGGGTGTTGCCATATATTAAGGCTTCCTCTGTATGTCTGGAGGACTTGGCCAATGTTGCTTCTGGCCCTATCCAGGTCCCACCAACCGCTGTGGCACAAGCTGTGAGCTCCTGATGGCTGTCTCAGATCCTGGAGAATCTGTTGCCCAGCAAGGATGGAAAGCTAGCCAGCTCACTGGGCACCGACACACAAAGATATTTGGTTATCTGAATAGTCAGCATGAATGGGATTGTACCTGTGAGTCCTGCCGTTACCTAATTGCTGATGTTACTGATTTTTTTGGCACTAATACCTGTGTTGCTGGGACCACATTGTTTTATCCACCTGTTTCAGAAGCCCAACTAACAAACCTCCCAAGGCGATTATAAGCTCTTATCATCTCTTGTAAAGTCGTTCATTCCTTCTGAGATGAATACTCTTGAACTAGTACTCCTGCCTGACCAAGCTGTGCACATTCTGCTATCAGTTACAAGCTCTCAGGAAGTCACACAAGCCACTAAAGTTCCTGCTACTTCATCCAAATGCCTTGGCTTTCAAACACATTACCTTGGCTTGCAATTGCCACAGCATGTACAGCTCCATGTGTGACTGTTTTATTTATTTTTATTTTGTTAGGCTCTGACTTTGAGCTCAGTATTTCTTTCCAAACCAGATCTCCATTTTAATATTCCTTTGTGCCCTGAGATTTTCAGAGAGACTGGCAGAGACAGAGAGCTGCTGGAAGCCACCTGAACATAAAGTGCCCTGGTCCAGGGAGTGGGATGAGTTTCACTGTGGTCATGAGAAATGACAAACACAAGAACTGAAGAAAACATTCCTTAGGGACTCAGAGAAAGACCAGAATAATGTTGCACATGCAAGAAGAAATGGTGTCTATCACTTTGAAAGTATTTAATCAGAGATATAGAAGAATATGATTGGCAGAGGATGACAATGACAAATAGCCTCAGGAATCTGGGGAGAATTCAGAGCTAAACACCCAAAGGAAAAGCAACACATTCAAGAAAGTCTTTAATTGCTTCTTTACATCTGAGCAGTGTCCACTGTTGTCCAGCATGAATATTACAGAATTCTGTATCATTTTATTACAGTCACATTTTAATACAAAAACAACTTTCTTTTATCCTAGTATTTAACAATTACAGTTTCCTTGTAACACATTAATTAACAGCAACCAAGCAATTTAGCTGGTAAAGCACACCTTAGAGTGTTTGCTTTTTTAGTGATATTCGTTGTGGTACCAGTGCAAGTACGGTAGAGAATGGAGCAGATTACAGAAGGTATATCAAAAGCTGTATTTACTCGTAGGATTGCTCTCCAGACACAGCAATCACACTGGGTAAATGCAGATTTAACCTTTAAATTATTAAAGGCAAACAGTCAAAGGAACTAGAGACTGCCAAAACAGCATCCAGTATTAACAGTTCATCTTGTACAATGCAAATGCAATGCTGTGCTTTCTTCCATCTACAGTGCATGTAGGACTTCTTCAATGCACAGTATCTGGAACTGCAGTATCTGGAACAGTAATTTTACATGTGTGCTCCTTAGATTTTTGACCACATGTTCATATTTTTTTCGCCAAGCTTTCCTTGTAGCACATTAAATTAACTTTCAAGAATCTTTCTGTCTCCTGCTGAAACACTCATATAGAAAAGCTTTTCGCAATCTACCTTTACCTACATCTACTTCCAAAAATGTTGAGCTTTTTTGGCATTCACTCAGAGTGGAATTCTAACACTTGTAGATGTGTCCACACTTCTGAGACATCTCAGGCCATTTATCAGGTAATAATCACAGAATCACAATATCGTAGCATTTTTACGGCTGGAAGGCACCTCTGGAAATCATCTAGTCCAACCCCCTTGCCAAGGCAGGGTCACCCAGAGCAAGTTACACAGGAACTTGTCTAGCTGGGTTTTGAATGTCTCCCGAGAGTGAGACTCCATGACCTGCTTGGGCAGCTTGTTCCAGTGCTCTGCCACTCTCAATGTAAAGAAGTTCTTCCTCATATTGAGGTGAAACTTCTTGGGCTTTACTTTATGGCCATTAATCCTCATCCTGGCACCACCAAAAAGGATCTGGTGCTATCCCCTTGGCACCTGCCTTTGTATGCATTAATGAAATCTTCTCTCAAAGTTTTCCAGACTGAACAGGCCCAGTTCACACTGTCTCTCCTCGTAAGAGAGATATTTCTGTCCCTGCATCATCCTTGTGAACCTCCACTGGACCCTTTCCAGTAGTTCCTTGTCTTTCTTGTACTGAGGAGCCCAGAACTGGATACAATAGGGCTGAGTAGAGGGAGAGGATTACCTCCCATAGCCTGCTGGCCACACTCTTCCCAATGCACCCCAGGATACCACTGGCCCTGTGGCCACAAGTTTTCAAAGAAGGGACTTGTGCGCTGAAGTAGCTTTCTCATGCATGACTATCTCAGGCTAGCTCCCCTTTGGACGCCTTAAGCATCCTGAAGCTCACTCTGCTAGATGGCCACATAATCATTATGCAGCAAAACATTTTTATACAACTTTTGCAGCAGATCTGTAGATGGGAAAGCTAAAGCTGAAAGCTAAAAAATCTTTTTTTTTCTTTTTTTGGCTTTATAACATAATTAAAGTTACGTGAAAATCTGATATACAACTGCAGAGAGATCAGACCATTGTAACACTGGGGAGTAATTGCAAAGAATGACTGGCAGTCCCAAGTAGAGGGTAAAGCAGTTCATTAGATATTTTCCTATAAACTGAATTACATAAATCATTTGGGACTTAAATACTGTCTGAGATATGTTTGAAACGTAGTTCAGATAACCAAGACCATTAAGTATTCAAAATAAAAACTTAATTTTGTAGAAACAGAAGTGATTAAACTGAAGGAACTCTGAATTTTGTACTGGCCCAAAATGTGGATTTTTTAAAAAAATAAATCACAGTGTAATTGTAGAGCTTTTAAATCTCATTATAACTGTTCTCAAATAAACAAGCATTCTCCCACAGCACTGAAAATTTGAACAGTCACATGTAGTATTGGACTCATTAAAATTTTCTTACTGGATATGACAAGCTTAGGTCCTGTACTCTCATTCCACTGCACATCATTTAATAATCTGTCTGATTGTGAAACCAACTATAGAGCCTTTCATTTATTAAAACAAATTCAAAAATCAAACTACAAAACAGTGAGAAGAAAATTGGATCTCTGGAATCTCTACTTTAAATAATCAAAAACTATACTAGTAAAGGAAGCACAAATATTTTCCTCACAATATATCGCATTATGATATTGAAACAGGCAGATCTAATTTGTGAATGTTGTAGCTTTACACATACACATACAAGCTGCCTGAATTTGCTCAGATGCTTTGCTTTGAATGTAATATTACTGCTTCCATTTGGCTTATTTCTACTGTCTTTCCTAAGGCAAATCACCCAGTACAAGAGATGTTTCTTCATTCACTAGTACCTTTCTGGATGAATAGTTCCACTGATGAAGGGTACAAATTCTATTCCTAGATAAGGATTTTAAGGTCCTTTGTTTAAAGAGAAGAAACAAAAGGAAGTAGTGCATTTATTTCTTACCAAAAACCAGAATATGAAACATAGAACCCCAAGTCATTACAGGCATGACCTAGATGCTTATATTTTTGAATGCTAAGAAAAAATTTTTCTGGCACCAAATTCCTTCCAAACCGCTTAAGCATTCAAGTTTTCATAAAAGAGGTTTACGCACACATTATTTTTCACATGCCTGACCATCTCAGGCTAGATCCCCTTCAATGCCTTAAGCATCTTAAAGCTCATTCTATTAGATGGCCACATAAACATGATGTGTCAAAACTCCTAAAAAACTTTTGCATCAGGTCTGTGAAATGCAGGTGGGGAAAGCTATAGCTGAGAGATACGAAAAATCTCTATGAAGCACATTTTTGCTTCATAAAGGAGGTAAAGTTACATGAAAGTCTGAGATACAATTGCAGAGAGGCCAGACCATTGTGTCATGTTCAACTTTTTTTTTCAGTATCTACCAACACAGTTTTATGAGGAAGAAAAAGAACTGAAGTAAAACCAAAATGAGAATTTGTACTATTCCCAAATTTCTTTTGATTTACTCATGCCTTTTCCTGATCTTAAAATCAAGAATCAAACACACAGCTAGAAGGGAAAAAGGGGTTTTACCTCGGTATTTATTTTAAGGATCCTTAGGTGCACCATGTCCAGGTGGAATACACTGAAATGCACACCACAATGCCCATCCCCAAAATATCTGGTATAACATTATAGGTCTTACTAATTAGCATGTCTATCAATGATTCCCCAGTGAGAGGCTCGAGTGAGCCCCCCCTCCCCAAGGAACCTTCCCCTGGATGGTTCTATCTCAGTTTACAAAATGTGTTCTGGAGAGGACCTTGGTGTCTGGGGAATTCTGATCCCTAACTATGAAACTTCTAAGATGTTCGGTCTCCTCACTTGACAAATAAGTCTAAGAATGTAGGCTACAAACACTAAGAATTCAAAAAGCTATGAAAAGGTATATAAAAGGGGTATAAAAGAAGAGGCAAAAAATCATCATGGCATCAGCACAAGATAGATCTAAAATCTAAATAAGTTTTAAAGAACATGATCCAAAAAAAAAATTTTTTTTTTTTTTTAAAGTCATCAGGACTTTATTTGCCATGGAGGTCTTTCAGATGATGCTAGGAAACAATGCTTTAGAGAATCCTTGACATTCATCTATGACCAGTCCCAGACTCTGCAAAATTTCTGCTACATGAAATGGAAAGTTCTGCACCATTTAATGACTCACGGGCTCAGAGGTCCTTTTCAGTGGTACGATCACTGAAAGTCATAACAACGAAAGCCAGAGTTTCTCTGGGGATGAGGGAGCTCTATCTCTTTATTTTACAGCAGCATATTGAAGTTGTGATCTTTTCAGGTGTGTATGTCACCTAGACAATGTACCTAGGAACTTTGTGTGACCACTGGTTGCCACAAGAATTGCCAGCACTAGAGAAGCTTGAGCCAAATATTCTAGCATCCAGCATTTTAATCACCGAGAAGCTTGTTGGCAAACACTGCTCCAGTAACACTAATTGGATAAAGTAGGTGCAGGGCTAATTAAGCTGTACTGATTCTTACATCTTTATGTCCTAAATACATATTTTTGCTAGATTCCATTCTACTTGATAGGAGGCTGTTGAAGTTAATCACATAGGGTAAGTTTAGCCATCTGCAATGAAGCTCCAAAGAGGTATCAGGAAATCTTCAGTTTGGTTTTCATTAAGCTGTGTATCGTGGTTCTAGCTGGCTAGGCACCAAGCCCCGTGAAATCTGTGATTTTCATAAGGGGAAATAAAGATTATTGAGGAAAACTAGAAAACTGCAAGGCAAAACAGGTTCAGACTTAAACAGTTGCTGTATAAAGAAAAGTTTATTACTAACAGAATTAAAAGTAAAAAGGAATAATAACAAATCAAAGCAAAATCCCCTCTCTTCTGCCCCTGCTCCGTCCCACCAAAACCACACAAGGGAAAAAACAAAACATGGGATTTGGTCAGTGTTGCATTTCTTAAAAATCTCTCCAATATTTAAGGAAAAAAGTGGTTTTTCTGCTTTAACTGTTTTCCAAACTGTCCACCAGCAACAGTCCCGCCCAGAAACAAATCTGCTGAGGTGGAAAAACATCTCTCCCATGAAAATCTCACAGTCTATTCATACTGCAGTCATAGGCCCATAAACATAAGGTTTTAGTCTTTCTAAGGATGAGTTATTCTGGCCTGAAAACAAAGCCTGTCTTCTTCAGAATCTCTAAAAGCCTTTCATCACTTCTATATAGCCTGGCATAGGCATTTCTCATATCTTCATAGGCCGGACATGAATTCTCCATCCCCCCATGTACTCCAAATGGACTAAGAGACAAACAGTTTGTGATATTACAGTTTTTATCACGGCCTGCAGGAAGCATTTTTAAGCTACGCACTAAAAGCACCTCCACCTCTTTTTCCCTGCCGCCATCTTGACTCTGTCTCATGTGACTTACTTTCTCCTTCTCTCTCACCTGGAGATGCCATGTTAAGAAAGTGATCTTATCCGGGCTTTACACTAGAGAAAGCCTTGCTCCCTTGTATGCTGCTGGCTGCTTAGTGTCCTCTTCGGTTCAGTACAAGCTCTGCTGGCCACAGAGAGGCTCCGCCGGCTCCTGCTGGGTCTGCGCAGGGCCACACCAGCCGTGTGGAGGAGGACAGGAGGCCCCGCTGGTCCCCAGAAGCCGCGCCGAGTGGTTTTAACTGTTCATGGCTGTTTTTCAATAGCAGTTCATGGCTATTTTTCAACTGCCTGCGGCTCCGGGACGGCTCCCCCACAGCAACCTGGGGTCTGTGCCGCTGCTCCAGGGCAGGGAAGGGGGGAAGGCGGGGGAAGGGACCCAGCCTGGGCCAGAGGCCTAGAGGCCTCTCCCCACCTCCCAGCACGAGAGCCAGAACAAAGGGAAATTCTCGCAAAGGGAAATTCTCGTGCTTCCACTCCCATTTTAAATATGCATATCACAAAAGCGCCATTGGCTTAGGAGCTTGTCTATCAACCATGTTTCAACCCACTACACCATGGCGGAGAATTTGGCCTGAAGCCAGTCTTCTGCTACCGCTTTAGACTGGCCCACTGTCAACATGTGCAAACAAAACTTGCATGGCTTGTACAATACAGCATTTAATAATTTAGTATTAAATTAAACCACCTACTACTTGACAGATTTGGGCACATAAAACAAAAACTGAGATTTTCAGAACAGCCAAAAAAGACAACAGACAAAACCATGTACTGTCTGGATATGACACAGTTCATTGTACTTTTCACACGTACAGCTACTAATAATGAAAATAATTAAGAGGGAAGAGACATTCCAATCAAAACTATTCTACAGCCAGTGTTTATGCAGACAATGTCCATGTGTGGAATACAAGATATTTCTGAGAAAGAGTAGAAGACAGAAAAAAAATTCTATGCTAGGAAAGCTCTGGGAAACTCAAACCATCATAGAGTACTGCTCTCTCAGCTATTTTATTAGAAATAGGACATAAGGTAGATAAACAATTTTTGTTCTGAAATATTTAAATATCTGAAATCCCCAAGAAATGCTGTTACTATTGACCACAGTAGGGCAGAATTAACATTTTTGCAAATTCAGCCTAATTATAGACCTGGAAAACATGTGTTCAACCTACCCCCCATTCCCTTAAGATGCGAGTCATCCTTTTCATTATGTTTGTGTCCACACCACTGCAATCAAAAATGAAAATGTGTCAGTCTGTTTTTAATGACCAAGACCTCCCACAGATGCCAATAAATATTATTTAAAAACTATACATAGAGACAGATAAAGAAATGTGTAAAATTACCCTATTTCGTAATTTATTTCCTTCCTTCCTTCCTTCCTTTCTTCCTTCCTTCCTTCCTTCCAAATTTACTTGTGTTCAGTAATGTACCCATTTTAACATCATCCTTGTGAATAATACTTTACTTTCTTTGTTAAATGTGATACTGAGAACTGTTGCAAGTAATGCCTTTTCCTGGTCTTAAAATCAAGAATCAAACATGGTTAGAAGGGAAAAAGGGGTTTTACCTCGGTATTTATTTTAAGGATCCTTAGGTGCACCACCACGTCCAGGTGGAATATGCTGAAATGCACACCGCAATGCCCATCCCCAAAATATCTGGTATAATATTATAGGTCTTACTAATTAGCATATCTATCAATGATTCCCCAGTGAGAGGCTGGAGTGAGCCCCCCCTCCCCAAGGAACCTTCCCCTGGATGGTTCTATCTCAGTTTACAAAATGTGTTCTGGAGAGGACCTTGGTGTCTGGGGCATTCTGACCCCTAACTACGACACTTCTAAGATGTTTAGTCTCCTAGCTTGACAAATAAGTCTAAGAATGTAGGCTAAAAAACACTAAGAATACAAAAGTTATAAAAAGGTATATAAAAAGGGGTATAAAAGAAAAGGCAAAAAATCATCACGGCATCACATGGAGAACTAGAAATGTAATATATTTAGTACAAATAGGTCAGCACATATAGTTTGGTGTACCAATTAACTACAGTAGCTTTTTAACACAATCGATGTTTTCACATATGAAACACTTTTATAATCTAGCACAAGATTTGGACTTAAAATTTCTTAACAAATGCACTTGGAGTTTCCTTTAAATGATGAACACAGAATGAACCTGCTCATGGGAAAAGAATATTGTGTATCTCTGTTTTTGCTTCAGTCTAGAACTGTTACAGCAGCTGCCTTTGTGGACAGCTTACAGCTGCATTAGAGCTCAAAACTGTACGATTAAAAACCCAGCATTTAAGTTTTCACACAAAACTGAGAATCATAAGGATTTAGGCCTAGAAGCTTTAAAAAATAGAAAACTAATCTTCCAAAACAGTTTGTGTACTGTTCTGATCAACATTTTTACATATGAACATTTTAAGTAAAAAACCTGATATATAAATAATGCATAGATACAAGAACTGTTTGAGTTTAGTTGGTGATTTTTAAAAGGTAATTTTCTGCTTATTTTAGCTGCATTCCTTCTCCCCTTCTTTTGCTAACCCCTCTCTGGAAAAGAGTATGGTACTGCTTAATTTTCAACAGAAAGTTTAACAACCGTGATTTGGAAATATCTGAGATTAACTAGCTACTACTGCTTGATTTTTTTTTTTCTTCAAATTTAATTGTTATACTGGAACAACCATGAAAATCAATCCTATAGAAGAAAAAAAGTGAGAAAAAAATAAGCAGAAAATATATCTTCCACTTATCTTCCACCTGATTTGTTATTATATATTCAGAAAACATTTAAAATGTATTTTTATATGCATGTTTTAAGGAAGTGCTCATTTAAGAGTTTTACCCAGATAGATTATTTCTCTTAACTTTACAACACCTGTAAATATATCAAATTTAATGAAAATTTGAACTCATCAGTACCTACTTCTTAAAATGTTTTAATTTCACAGATAGTAGTGCATCTTTCTTTCTCTACTGTCCTACATTCAGATATTGAGATGTTGTCTGACTTTTAATTACAGACTGCACAATAAAAAAAAAAAAAATAGTGTGTCCTCAAGGCTAAAATGTCATTTTGGATTGAATCATCCATCTGCCATTTAATTTTCACTTCTGACACAAGTCACAGCTTCTGTCAGAAAGAATTTTTGTTTGGATGTTAGTTTTTTATACATCGTGAGAGAAAGCTGTTTGACGCATTCCCTTAACCCAACAACATAGTCAGAAGCATTCTCACTGTGAGATGACTCAAGAAATCAGCTATTTAGAATGCATGAAGATCACAACAGAGGTTTCAGGAGTCTTTTTTTAAGCTCCTTTCTTCCTAAGTAAGCAGCATTTCCACAGATCTCTATCACTGGATACATAGGAAGTTGCCCTGTTAAATCACTATAATGTTCCTAAAAATTACTCTTATAAGACACTTCAGAATAAATGAAAACAAAACAAATTTCCAGTAGGTGGGTACAAGAAGGTTCATTCTTGCTGCACATGCACATTACTTACGGATGTTCTCCAGCAAAGGTAAGTATTTTGCAATTTGCAATGCATTTTGAAACAAGGGAATATCGAAAAGAACTATTGAAGATCAACAGAGAACATCAGCTGCTCTCTGCTACTATTTAATGAAGATTCAGCCTTAAGCATGTTTAAAAGAGAAAACTGAATCCACAGAATGACAGGATACCCTACAGGATGCCTGAAGCCTGGGCACATTTAATCTCTTATAGTGTATGTGGTGTTGTGTCACTGTAGGAAGTAGCCCAATAAACTGTTGTCTTGTCAACCACAGGATGTGACTCCAAGAGAGTAAGGGATAAAAGATCTTAGGCTTAGCTCCTCTACAGAGGAGTCAGTGCTGCAGAGACAGACTTTACAAGGGCCTGCAGGGATTGGACAACAGGTAATGTTTTTAAAATGAGTGTAGATTTAGATTACATATAAGGAAGAAATTCTGTACTGTGACTGTGGTGAGACACTGGAACAAGTTGCGCAAAGAAGATGTGGATACCTCATCTCTGGAAGTGTTCAGTGCCAGATGGGGCTTTGAGCAAATTGATGTCTCTGTCCATGGCAGGGGGTTGGAATTACACAAACTTTAAAGATCCCTTTCAACCCAAACCATTCTGTAGTTCTATGATTCTATACTTCAGACTGCACTAAGGAGTAATATGGAATCCACCTTTAAACTTGACCTTTTTTTTTCTGCCCAGGGCTTCCACAATACCTCCTGAATGGCTAAATGTAGAATAGGATTTAACATGGACTGATGCTTGAATTTAAAATACAAAATATAAATACACTATAAAATATAAAAATAAAGACATATAAAGAATAAATAGAAAGGCACTGTGAGTAGTCTTTTGCCATACTGATGCCTAAAGGAAACTTACAGAACAAATGCCAAATTTAGATCACAACCACTGAATCTACTTCACTTTCAGTGAGGAGACCTAAACCACTTCATTTCCCCTCCTGCCTTTTTAAGTTACTAACATTATATTACCAAAGTTTTTGGCATCTTCAAGGGATAGAACTTCCTAATGCTAATGGACCATCAACAACTTAATTGAATTTTCCAAAACTGAGAGCTGGGAAGCTCAAGCTGGCTGCAGCCCAGGGCAACCAGTGCTGATACAGTGCCTCCAAAGAATCATCAGGCTTTTCACAATGGGTTTGCCGATAGGCTTGCAAAAGCTCTCAAGACAGGTTTTGCAAAAGCTCTCAGAAGCCTTTCTGATAGGCTTGCAAAAGCTTTCAAGATGGAAAACACTGATAAATACTTTATCCTGAATGTTAGTTTACATTGTTTATGTAGAGATGAGCTATTCTGTTTCAAACACTGAATAAATAAATCTTTGTCAGTTACTTTGACTTGAATTGGCTTCAGATGACTTAGGGGGTTTATAGGAATCACATTATTTAGTATTTATTATTATAATCATCATCATCATCATCATTAGCAATGCACTCTCCAGGGGATAGATGTGTTTTACTTCAATCCTGTATATCCTGAAGGAATAATGTTTCGATCCTAAACCAAAACCCAGTAAGTCAAATGGAAATAATGTAGTTCCCACTGATCAATATATCTTAAATGGAGATAGGAAATTCTTCCTATGGTAGAGGCTAAACATGAAGAAACTGAACACCAATTATTTCACAGTATGTGACTAAGACTCTAAGAGAAGATCAAAATGATAATAGGTATATGTTACTGAGACTTTAAGTGAAAATTGTAACAGATATAATAATGCATTTTTAGTGGTACTCAATAGCAGCTCATTAATAGTGCTGATACACTAATCAAAAAAACTCACTAACTACCCTACTAAAAAGAACCTGAACATTACTTAATACCACAAGGAAAATACACTCAAAGATACATAAAGTCTTCATCATGTCTGCCAGGTAAGTTCAGGTGGCTAGAATATGCTGATGGGAGACAGTATGAAGAATATGAAGCATTTTTCTCACAGTCATCTAACATATCTGCACAGATATTTATCATTAAAATTGTAGATGTTACATTATAGAGTACATGGTACAAACAGCCCACTGGCTTTGTTAAAAATAATGAAAACTGGGTAAGAAAACAGAACCAATCTTAATATTTAAGAAAGAGGGGGAAAAAAAAAAAGAATGCATGTAGACATGCACATGAATCTCTACACAGGGTTTTTTTTTTATCTTATGAATTTATGAATATGTGTGAGCTCAAGTGTAGGTATGGAGAAGAACAGTCACTCTTCTCTCAGCAAAGGATCCATTGTTTTTTCTTACAGATAAAGGATAGGATACCAACATGGAGCATCTATGATAAATCAGTACTGATGGCAAAAATATGGGGCCTTTTTTATTTTAAACAGCTCAACAAAACAAGAAGAATGCTGTTATGATTTCAGAACCATTCCTCAAAAATGTAAAAGTGTTGGAGCTGAGACTGCTTGCTTCAGCACAATGCAGTTTTGTGCCAATTCTTTGTGATACAGCTTATAAAGTTGCATACTTAGTCAGTGCAAGAAGAGTTTCTGAGGAATCAGAGACAAAGTCTAATCTTCCATAGCACCAGTAATGTTGCTAGCCTTCCTTATAAATAAGACTTTAAATTCAGCAGAATTCATAACCAGTAATGAGCAGCTTTCTGGTGAAATGTAATCCATTTTTTTTTCCCCACTTACCTGCAAGGACTCAAAAAGACTGATTGGGTAAACAGAAAGAAAATTCAAATTATAGTGATTGAAAAACATTTAAAAAACTCATCCAAACCTTCAACCACAAGTTGTGTTGTTTCTTCAACTTCCCACACAAAAAAAAAAAAAAAAAAACAAAGCCAAGCCAGTAAATTCTAGAATACATTTGGATTCTCACACTTATACGTGTATTGAGAGCTAAACAATTTAAAATCAACTAATCTAGGAGGTAAAAATAAATGTAAATAGATTTCAGGAATTCTCCATCAGCAAACTCCAACTCAACTTTTCACTTATGTTTTAATAAAGAAAAGGAAAGTTGTTCTGGCAAGAACCCATGCTGAACAATAAATTCACACAGTTCTAGCAGCAGACTATCTGATGATACATAATTAATCTTTGATTGATTACGTTAATTTAGACAGTGCAATTATTTTTTGCAAAGACTGTCACAAGCAGAAAGAATTACAAAAGTTTTTTTCAGTATAAATTGCAATAATTCTATTTAAATCAAGCTTGGATTTATACTCTTTTATCCTCTCCTTTGTCCAACCCTGACTAGTTTGGTTTTATTTTTATATTTCTTATGTCTGAATTTTTATTCATGTTCCAAGTTAATTTCTGACTTCATTGTTACAATTTGCTTTATTATGGCACTCTTGACTCTTGTTTGATCTTGCAGAATTTAAGAATCTGAGGCTCAAAGCAGATACTTGAATTTGGTCTCAGATACTCTCTCACCACGTCTGCATCATGAAAGATTTCAACAGACTACTGTACAAATTGTACCAATAACTGCATAAATGAGTGCTATATAGTGCACTTTAAGTGTCCACCTACATAGTAATGAATAAGTACAACATTTGCAGTAAATACTTCCTTAATATTCATTTTATAGATCTCAAACCAGTGGATTTATAATAGGTCTTTTTACAGATTGCATTCTACATTTCGGCTACAGTTCTTCAATGAATATGTTCATTTCATCGGCAACTACACATCATTACCCGAATCTAATTCAAAATGCTTGCCCTAACAGTATATGCTGCCAGACACATTTATTATGCCTTGCCTCACAGATGAAACTCATTAACTCACACTCATCACCATTTCTGTCTTTTCTCTATTAACCTGCAAAGTTTTATGAAACTTTTGAGAAGCACAGATTACTCACTAATTCTTTGCAGCACTCTCTGTTTTCAGTAAATCACTTAAAACTGTTGTGCATATTCTTTTTTCTTCTTGGAAGCTGGAATATTCAGGTCAGCTTTCTAGGACTTCTGCATAGCTAGTTCAAATAGCAGCCAAAGCTGCTCACTCTCAAAGGCTTGCATGCAAGGTCCTAACAACTGTGTAATACACTGAATTCAGAGTCTCAGGGTTTTCTGTGCAGTCTGAGTGTAGGGAGAGCAGATTCTCAAAATTAAAGGGTTATACTGAATAGGATAGCATCAGACTGGTGACCTGTCACTAGCGGGGTTCTGCAGGGCTCCATCCTTAGCCCAGTCGTTTTCAGCATCTTCATTAACCACATGCACACAGGACTTGAAGGAATACTAAGGAAATTTGCTGCCAATGCTAAATTGGGAGCAGCTGTCAAGTCCCTCCAGGGCAGAGAGGCCCTGCAGAGAGACCTCAACAAATTAAGGTCAAGTGCAGAATTCTGCACCTGGGAGAGGGCAGCCCTGGTTGTCTGAATAGACTGGGGAGGAAGAGGCTGGAGAGCAGAGCTGCAGAAAGGGACCTGGGGGTCGTGGTTGGTGGAAAGTTGAACATGAGTCAGCAGTGCCCTGGCAGCCAGGAGGACCAACCCTGTCCTGGGGGGCATCAGGCACAGCATCGCCAGCTGGACAAGGGAGGGGATTGTCCTGCTCTGCTCTGCACTGGGGCAGCCTCACCTCGAGTGCTGGGGGCACTTTTGGGCACCACAGTTTAAGAAAGACATCAAGATATTAGAAAGCGTCCAAATGAGGGCCATGAGGATGGTGAAGTCTGGATGGGGAAGTGTTATGAGGAGCAGCTGAGGTGACTTTTTTTAGGCTGGAGAAGAGATTTAGGGGAGACCTCATTACAGTCTACAATTTCCTTGAGAAGGGAAGAGGAGGGGGTAGGTACCAATCTCTTCACTCTCATAACTACTGACAGAACTCGAAGAAATGGCATGAAGCTAGTTAGGGGAGGTTTAGGTTGGACATCACGAAAAAGTTTTTCACCCAGAGGGTGGTTGGGCACTGAAACAGGCGCCCCAGGCAAGCGGTCACAACACCAGCCTGTCTGAGATCAGGAAGCATTTGGACAACTCTCTCCGGCACATGGTGTCATGCTCTGGATGTCCTGTGCAGGGCCAAGAGTTATTCTTGATGATCCTGACGAGTCCCTTCCAACTCACCTTATTTTATGACTTTATGATATTCACTGTCCAGCATACATGAACACCTTTCTGTCCAGAAACCTTGGTTGGTATTGTGGTAAACCAACAGTAGAAAAAACAAGCTAAGTATTGCCATTACTACTTTCAAACTTCCATTTGTTTTTCAGCATGAAAACTAACCTATTGAGAAAGTGCTAACTAGTGCACTGTTGTAACAACTTCCAAATTTTTTAAGACAATGTGATTGAATAAAGAAATAAGACTCAAACCAATTAAGATATCTAGTGAGTTCAAAATGTTTTCATCAATATAGCACACTAAGTAACACATTTTCCCAGAAGACATACCCCTTTTGCTAATTAAACTACTTGAATACAAAAAATAGAACCAAAATACAATGTATTCACCAGCATGTTCACAATCTCTTGCTCCAACCATTAAAGTATGGCAGGAGATTGTGGATTCATAATTGCTTATAATACAAGTATGAAAGCACTGCTTGATGAGATTTGTAAAATGCACTGAAGTACTCAGTGGGTTACAATTTGTTAATGCAGCTCATTTTCACTTCACTTTTGAAAACGATTTTGTTTTCTATATCTTTTATTTTACTGCAAATTAATTTGGCATGGACTATAAAGTAACTGCCCCTTTTCACACGTAAGCACTTCTTCCTTGCCACACTTGGTGTACTGGTGTAGACGTGGATCATGATAAAGCTGGCCACCTAGGTAATATTTTCAGTGTCTTCCTTCTACCATTTTAGGAAGGAGTATCTCAAATTTGCACATTAGCCACAGGAATCTTTAATTGACTTTTCAGAAGACACCAGACTCTCACAGCTTTTCGTGATTACTTTATTTCAATTTTCAAATCAGAGTCTGTCTAATTAAAAACTGAAAAGGAATGTTTCCAACCTTTTCCACTCCAAAATGTAATTGTTTAAGCCATCCTATGTGCCTGCACCTCTCATTTTCTTATGCTTCTCATACTCTGCAGCTGTTGATAGCTCTCATTTTCCTCCTTCACTGGTTTTTAACAGTTCACTAAGCATAAATTCTGCAGCTTGTTAATCCTGGGATTCATTTTCCTCCAACTCACCATCTTGTTACAGTGCTATATCTTTACTTGGCTCCTGCCTGGCAATCTGAATTTCTTCCAAGGCTGCTGCTTTATGAAAATTTTTAAGTTTGTGTATTCTTTTCAGTTGGGCAGCTGCTGGAGAATGACAGCCATTGTCCACCAAGCATTTTCTAGCTTACACACTCAAGGTTCTTTTGCTCAGTCCAGTCACCTCAGGAGCTTACCATAAGCCCCAAAGCAGTAAGTTTTCAAGGAGATTTTAGGTGAAAATTTAGTACATAAGAAGAGACTTCTCCTAAAGACATAAGAGGCACATCAAAAGGAATGAACTAAGCAGGGAATGCAGACAAAGACAGCAGCACTAAGTATATAAAGTGGAACAAAGCATGAGAGCCCAGAGGAACAGGGAAGGACCAAGATGTCAATAGAATGATTTTCTGCTTAAATAGCTCAGAAAGGATTCTATAAGCTTTGCTTCAGAAAACTTTAACCCCAATGGTTTCAATTATTCCATTGATTCAAAGGAAACCATATTATCTTGTAATATGATATTTAGTTTGCAGTTTTCTCTGTCAGAGTACGTGGAAAGAATCAGTTACTAGGCATTGGCAGTAGTCTTTTCTAAGAGTAAAAATTGGTTTTTACCTCAGTATAGCTGTCATTTACTAGGTTGGCATTATTAACTCATAAAAAACCCAAAGCTTTTTAGTTTTTTTCTTTATTCCTGTACCCCAAAAAGTTAACTTTTATTTTCATTCTTCTCTAGATCCCACATGCCTACACAACATCAACTGCTTCAATAGATACAATTCTTTCCAGACACAAAAGAAATGCAAAGTCCAAGTATTCAGACAACTCCTTTCTAACCCATTAAGTTAAAAAAAAAAAAAAAAAACAAAAAGCAAAGCAAAACAAAACAAAAAAGACTGCACCAGTGAATCAAACAAACATGAAAGCCACAAAGCAAAACTCAACAAAACAAACAAACAAAACCCCCATAAATAAAACACATAGGTACAACATTAGGTTTCCATGCCTGACAAGCAGTCACTTACCAGACTAGCCCTTTTTATCCATCTGAGCTCCATTAGCATGTGCAGGCTTCCAGTATATTGTTCTCATTTATTTTATTCATCATTCCTAAGACTAAAGACAGATGGCATGGAAATAAGCACAACCATTAGGTCTTCCCACACTAAGCCCTAGAGTGCAGAAATGGCCTTTTTAGCTGATCACACGCATCTTCCAGACCAACACAGCAAAGGCTCATGGTGGCATAAAGACAAGCTCCTACAGCACTGAGGACTATAGTTTCTTATAGTCTACTCTTGGGATCCAGCAGCTCAATTATATGTTGAAAAAATCATTATGACTAAACTTGCAGTAAAACTTAGAAATTTATCACAAAATGTATGGCTCTGGTTCTCCTAGTACAGAAAAATCCCTGAAATATTTGTACAACCAAAATTATAGGCATGATATTTATTCCTCTGTCTTGGCCACTATGTCCTAACAGTTTTATATATATATCCATTTCTCACACGTTTTTTTCTTGCCTTGATAAGAGAGACAGACACAGATTGTAAGCCCTTAGTTTATGCATTACAGCAGGGCAGAAACATAATGGACACAGAGAGCTTTATGTTTTCACTTTCTACAAAGCACCTGTTCTTTTTTCAAGGCAAGAGTTACCAACATTCTTCCTCGTTTTACTAACATAAGGTTTCCTGAAGTGAGATCTATAAAACCTCCCCACAGTGTAAAATAAATATGTCATCTTTCTTTGTTAGCAATAATAATAATAGTATGCTTTTTTTAGCCTTTATCCATACACTTGTATCCTAAATAAAATCGTTCATTATTTGAATGCTCACATTTCAGCCTTTGGCTTTTGCAGTATTCTCCATCAGATATGTCTGTTCACTTCCCACAGCTTTTCCTTTCACTCAAAATACACTGCTTTAATTTGACACATTTGCCTTGCAACTAATCTTCCTAAGTTTTGCTTCTCTGCTGTGATTATGGCTCCCATTCTCCTTCTCCCTTCTAACCATTAATTTTAATTAGTTAATCAGAATCTGGAATTGAAAAATACAATAGTCTCAGCATTGTAGGATACTTGAGAGGGAAACGGGAATTCTTGATTTGCTCCACAGTCATCTGCTGCCCTTTTAGATTGTTTTTTAAATAACAACATGGCTTATAGTATCTCTCCTTAAAAAATTGTCTCTATCATAATCTTAGATAATCAAAACTAAAATAAAATTACTACTAAATATACAGTAAGAACCAATAGAAATTAAGAGTAGTTCTGCAGTCACTGTGGGTGAAAATTTGCAAGGCTGGAAGGGAATCCAACAAATGCTTGCCTCCACTGGAAAAAAAGTAATTTGCTGGTATAGGTAATTGGGAACTACCAATGAAGTATATTGAACACTGAGCACGGAGGACAGCAAAACACTACAATGTTTAACATTTAATAAGTAGAACATTGTACTGATGGTGGAATAGTCAAGTATTTTATGTGTTTCTCACAGTTATTTTAAAAGACATGCTTTTGAACTTCAACTCTCCATTTTCTGTATCAGATGCACTTAAGAAGGCACACTGGCAGTATTGTATGTTTCCTCATATGACTATTTATGATTTTCCTACATCTGAATTTACAATCTTCATTTTTTTTCTCCATAATTAATATTCCTTTATATAAAACTTAATTAAAAAGGTTAGAAAATGCCTTAATATTCTACTACATATTACACAGTATTATGCCACTTCTATAAAAATGCTTGGACAAAGAAAGAATCAGATTAATGTCAATTTAAAAAACGTAATTGAAAAATGTATGACTGGGGCATGACTTATCACACCAACCCTCATGACGACTGAAGGAAGCTCAAAGACAGAGTGACAGCTAAGAACATGCCATGGTTTGACTTGGAAATTAATACAGTGTGTGAGAAGTCAGAAAGGGAAGACAGATCCTACAGTGGGTGATGGTGTAAAAATTATCCTTAAGGACTGCTAACGAACTGAAAAGAGGGCAAAAAAATGTATGGCATGTATTTTATATTAATATTTATAACTACCCCAGATCATAAAGATTACAACCTTTAAAATTAAAACTCCAGAAAACAATTATAAACATGACAAAAGAGCAAATGAACAGCAGAAAAACTGTGGCTTCCAGAAAGCTGACAGTCTTAAGACTGGCCTTACATGGAAAAGACACCAAGGTTCGTGTCTGTAATAATGGGAAATAAAAGAAAAATACTTTCCTGGAAAAAAAGACAGTATGCAGTGCTATGCTGCAGAGACAGACTCAAGAGGCCTCCATTTCTTTAAAATAATCCTTCAGCTCACAGATATAATTTCAGGCTTTCTAGATAGAGTCTCAGTCAACAGACTTCTGTCAATAGCCAAACCTCTTTCAGATACAGGAGAAGCAGCACTACAGATACAACTGAGATTCAAAATTTAGAACACTGTCTACAGCCCTAATTAACTGCAAAAGTTGGATGACATCCAGAGCTGCAGTCCTTGGCTTAAAAGTCTGTCTGTAACAGAAGGATCTGTATTAAATCCAAGTTAACCCAGAATACAATTATAACACAGAGCATTTGTACTCATTTTAACACAGAGAATACTGCAGACAAAAAATGTAGTGGATCTTTCTGGATATTCCTTGTTTTTTTCCATTGGAAAATTTCAGCTATAAAAAATGTCATTCCAAGAGTGAAACTGAGAAAATAATTTCCCTAATGCTAAAAACACTTTCCTAGAAATTGAGATAATGTATTATAACATCCAGGAACACAGGGAACCAAGCAGTAAATTGGATTTTACATCAGAACTGTTTCTTTAGGCATTTCCATAGAAAATGGACATGCCTTCATTTTAGCAGAAATACACAGCACATAGACTTGTAAGAATCAGAATGCTAGAATCACAGAATTGATTAGGTTGGAAGAGACCTCTAAGTCATCAAGTCCAAGCATAAACCCAGCACTGCCAAATCCACCACTAAACCATGTCCTCACATGCCACATCTACATGGATTTTAAATACCTCCAGAGATGGTGATTCACCCGGTTCCCTGGGCAGCCTGTTCCAATGCTTGACAACCCTTTGAGTAAATAAATTCTTCCTAATATCCAATCTAAACCTCCCCTAGCACAACTTGAGGCCATTTTCTCTTGTCCTGTTACTTGTTACCTGGGAGAAGAGACCGCCCCTAACCTGGCTACAACCTCATTTCAGGTAGTTGTAGAGAGCAATAAGGTCAACAACATCTTATGTCAGATCCAATGAGACACTTTGGTTTTCAAAAGATCATCATGAAAATAGAAGTTTTATCCACACAAATATGGCTGGAAGATGTATTAAGTTTACACAGAGAAACATGTTGCCA
Organism: Corvus kubaryi; assembly: GCF_017639235.1. Classification (NCBI taxonomy): domain Eukaryota; kingdom Metazoa; phylum Chordata; class Aves; order Passeriformes; family Corvidae; genus Corvus; species Corvus kubaryi. The sequence goes on from NW_024581098.1 coordinate 2,260,185, forward strand.
TTTCTTAACTTTTTACACCCTGGCTTTCTTATTAATATTTTAAACATATTTCTACTTCACATTATCTACATATGTAATTATTCAGTCAAAAAAGGCAAATATTATAGAACTTGGTAATATCCATAATTCAGAGAAAGAAATCATCTGTTCAAAAGAATCCTCCTAAACAAAACTTGTCAGAAAAATTATTTGTAATGAGAATTTAAAACTTTGGCATCATGAAACACTGTCCCAAAAGTCAGGAATGAATTGCTTCAAAATGCAATGGAAGTGCATAAGTATTTAAAACAGGGAAAAATGCATCTTTAGAGAAAATTGTGGGTGTATTAAAAATAAAGATTCCATGTTCTTGTGGATTTCCTGCTCCTTTGGAGAACATTTCTGTACACAAGATGCATCCAATAACTACCACTGTCATTTAATTACTTCATCTATAAAGCTCTTTCATCTTGCATACACAAGATTATTGGTTTCTTTTATAGCCCATTAGTGTATCCCTGATACTTTTTTTGAAACTATAATAATTCAAAAGACAGCATGTCAGCTGGGTAAGCAACTCACGCAGAGCCCAGACCTTTGCTGCACATCAATACACTAGTTTTCTGTAACTTCAGGAGTGCTTGATTATGATTCTCAACAGATTCAATCAGAAAGGGTTCTGAAGAGATTTTCATTTCAATTATGCATGCCTCATTATCATACCTTTAGTGAAGCGGAAAGTACATTACAAGGTGAGAGCCAAAAATGGTGAGATGAAAAGCACAAAGCCTAAGTATCTTAGCATTTCTAAATTTGTCTGAAATAATACTAATTCATAGTAATATTAATCACCCTTTACACAACACTGCATTTTTACATCAGCTCTTTACAATCAGCTCTCAGACCACCTTTCACAGGAGGCATACAGTAGCTTCAGTAAAGAAAGCACGCAGTTCTTACTGGGAAGACAAACAAATTAGAAGGTATTCTGTGATTCAGTGGGGTTGAAGGAGACATGTTTTTCTGAAAAAAGGTTGAAGTAAGGTACTCAGAAAACAGGAAAGCCCATAGTTGAGAGTAAATGGGGCATTGTTTTGAAAGACAGAACTGATGGAGACCAAACCTTAGGCTAACAGAGGGAGCTAAAACAAGAGTGAAGCAACATATAATTAGGAGATATTTGGCACATGATGCTGAGATTCACAGATCAGAAACTACAGCAAGGTTTGGAAGGGATAGAGAAGAAACTTAACTCGGAAGGTAAAAGATTTAACACAATATGATTTAAAGAGAGAACTGATGTGGTTAGAAGAACATGACTTTCAATAACGGTATTTTTGCTAGGCTGGTACACTGAAACTCAGAATGCGTAGATGAGCACAGAAGAAGGAAGGGATGGATAGGTATGAAGAGACTAACTGAAAAAGCATTTGAGAAAAGAAAAAAAAAAAAAAAAAAAGGAGGAGGAATACAACCAAAAAAGTGTAAAGTTAATAAGTTCAGGAAGGGAGAAACTGGATGAGGAATGAGAGTGATGCATGATGACAAAGATGCCTGAGACAGCAGAAAAGATGTAAGGAAATAATAGAGAAATCAATGTTTACCAATAAGAATGCATAATAAAGAGTAAAATACAGGGAAGCCTGATTGCAGACCTCTTAGAACATGGCTGAAAGAGGAACCCTTCATTTATACACATACAAAAAAGACCCAAAAAACAAAACCCACCAAAAAAAAAAAAAAAAAAACCCAACAAACAAACCAACCAAAATAGACAAAAAAAAAAAAAAAAAAAAAAACAAAACCAAAAAACCCAACCAAAACCAAACCAAACCAAACCAAATGCCACAATGGCAAAGAGAAAGGATGAACTTACTACGTTACCAGAAGAAGGAAAAAAAAAGTTGGATTTTTTTTTTAAATTAGGTGAAGGCCATGGATAATATGCTTAAGGCGAAAAATGAAAAATGAAAGAATATATTAAATATAAATCCCTAATATATCAAAAGGATAAAAATTGCAAAGTGAAGGAAGGAAACAGCAACAAAGGAAGTGAGAAAAAAAAGCATAGATTAAGGGATTGTGAAGATGAAAAGTACAGGTAACAGAAAAGAGATGAAAGTAAAGGCTAGGGGAGGTAATAAAAGGCAGAGAAGGAGGAAAGAACCTTTCTGGGCTCAAAAACTTTTCAAATTTGAACTGAAAAATTTTAAAAGATTATTCACCAGATTTATATGATGAAACCCCATTGATGGATGGGGCTTTGAGGAACCTGGCCTAAGAGAAGTTGTCCCTGCCTATGGGAGGGGGCCTGGAATTAGATGCTCTTTAAATGTTCCTTCCAACCCAAACAATTCTTTGGTTCTATGATTCTACTCCTAAACTCTAAGACACTGCTAACACACCTAATCCATCAGTAAATGGGTGTGCTGTTGCGTTACAGCCAAATATTAATTTAATGGATGAGAAAAGATAAAATAGCCGGATATGCATTAAAAAAAGTAAAAGAAGTGCTGCAAAGATCCTTCCTCTGCTGCACAAAAGAATATAATTGCCAACTCTAATGCAGTCCAATATACATTTGAAAAATGTGAACTGTACAAGCTAAGCATAGTGGCAGATGGCCACCTGTAACCTCTGCTATACACATATTAGAGTATCTTCAACAGAATTAAGCAAGGGTCTGTTGGCTTCTGAATTCTTCTCACAAATAAACGACTGACCTTAAAAGTATCTACACATAACAGATATTTTTAAAAAATGGTGATATTGGTAATACTAATGAACCCTTTAATTGCAAATAATTAATATTATATATAAATATTAATATAATTATAAATTAATAATTTCATAATCCCAGTAATTTCAAACACATTCAGATGCTAGTTGGATAGAAGTAATGATGAATCCAAACGCATTTAGCTCCCTCACTAAGATGAATATACTATTATGTTAACACAGTGATAGAATAAATATGCCACTTCTACTAATGGGTATGGGCATAAAGACTGTGGAGAGAAATGAAAGATATTTGAAGAAGAGCTTGTTTGCATGACAGAAAACAGTGTTCTTCCCACTGTCACAGCAACAGCAACAATGCAAAGTGCTGCAGTTTTCTATCAAAAGAAAACTTTTAACCAATTACTGTAACTGCTGTAATAGTAAAAGCGGTGCTGGAAAAACACTAATAAATCATAATACAATACAAAACCATGTAGAATGGGTGCACATAGGACAAAAAACATCTGTGTCTATTTAAAATTAATCCTGTCAGTTCTCAAATGTTGAACTTTGCTCAAAAATTGTATAAAAAAGTAACAAATTTTCAAAAATCAGTGATTTTTTTACTTATTTAGGTGGGAATTTCATCAATTTTAGCATCAAGCAACTTTGGCACAAAATTGTGAAAATATGCTTTTGACCCGGTAGTGAACATAATTCAGTTAATAATTGTTAAATCTTTTCAATGGGATTCTTTATTTGAAATACTCCATTGTGTACATTGATGCTATGTTTTGGGTAAAAAAAACAACAAAAAAAGTGACATAGTAAGTCCTCCACAGCAGCCAAACCAGATTTGGTTATAAAGAAGTGAAATGTTAGTGTACTTTTTTAATTACCACAGACAGTTTAGCAAGGACAGATACAGTATCCAATTTGCTTGTGTGTTCATCCATCTCTTTAAAATAGTTCTGTTCAGTTCTAACAGTGTAATGGTGGATATATTTACCATGTAAAATTATTTAGAGCAGTGGAATTTACAAAGTAGGGCAAAATGCTCTTCACGTTCCCACAAAGCAATTACAAGACAACTAAAAAACAAAGTGAACTTCTTCTTGTTCCTCTATCTTAATGACATAATCTGAATTGGGCAGTAATCCTCAGTTAAAACTGTGACAGCACTTCAAGGTCCATGGATCTTTATAACTCCTTTAACTACAAGACATGAAACTAATTTCACGTGTGTGAATCTCAATATAGTTGCCACAGTCTTGAAAATAAGCATTCACAAAATGTTACTGATATGGAGGCAGGATTTTATCAAGGAAGGAAGGAAGGAAGGAGAAAAAAGCACTTGGAATAAAATCTACACAATTATAAATTAGATTTAGACCAAGAAAATGTTTTGTCCTTACCACACTTCAGCAGCTTTATGTTTCTCATTAAAATGAATTTCCCCAAATCTTTCTAGAATACTAAAAAATATCTCTTTAATGGGATGTTCAACAATTCAGGGGTCTACTGGTCTCATGGTTTAACATGGTTTGTTTATTACAAGTAAATAAATGGTGAAAGTAAGCTACACTGAGGTTTAAACTCTTCATTTCTAATAAACGAAAGTAATGAAGCCTTGACAGAGCTCCTGATGTGGTGAAATTTGAGGTCTAGTGTATTAAGATTTTCTCAGTAAATCACTTGACTTTTATACCGCTTGTATCCTTTTAGTACAAACGCAGAATCCATCTGTTTGGCTAAGCTTCTAAGGACTAATAAGCTCCACTCCATGTCTCTTGTGTTATTAATATTTACATGAAACCCAATTTTACTTATTAGAAGTACCCTGTTTCCTGCTTCTAAGGACTTTTGAGATATCTAAACATTTCTCTTTGTGTACAATAGGAAACTAGCAGAGAAGGCCAGGAGTACATCCCACATCTGTCACACACCAAAAGATTTTACAGATTTCATCTTCAAAACTTTTTTCTTCTCCTGTATCACTTATATCTACCTACCCAGTTTGGATTGGGTCTTTCTCTCAGTTCTGAGAGAATACATACCTATTTCACAGGAAGGATAAAACAGCAGTGGCTTGCACCACAAATCAAGGCAGAACACACAGGAATGTATGGTACATGCTGCTCATACCTTACCAGACAGAAACCTGTCCATGATGTAAACTTCATGAGTTTAATCATATGAGGAAACAAAAAGCATGATCATCTTGAAGTCCTCAGGGAAAACAATGCTTACTCACAACCTGTTTTCACCAAGAGTAGTCTTAGATGCAATTTATAGTACCATTAAGCAAATAATTAACAAATGCTTTGACCTGAAAAATTTCTTCAGAGACAGAATCCTCAATAAAGTCTGAAACTACTCATGCTAAAGAGTCATTCTGAGAGACAGAGAAGAAGATACCCAAAATCTGAACTCCCATCAGGTTCTTGGGATCCAAGGATTCTTAAAATAAAAGAAAATCCTGAAGTCGCACAACTAGTATAAATATAAAATTATGCTACTTCCATTGTACTCCTTCTGGCCCTGTAAGATTTTGACATACACATATGAACCAATCACTTTCTCAGGCATTTATCATTTCTATAAGAAAAAGACCAGGAGGAAAAAAGCAGGTATCTAGTTTTAACTGATTTGATTTTCTTATTCTGTTTCATAATCTCTAAATGCTGAGTTTCAGCAAACACAAGTGTGAAAAAAGAAAATCCCAGGAAAAGCAACGGCTATTGTCTTTTTTTTTTTTACTTTAGAAATGCCTGGATGGCCAAGGCAGTTAAGTAGTCAGAGAAACATAGTATTGTGAAAACACAAAGTGTGTTTTTTTGGGTTATGAAAGAAAATACAGAAGAGGAAAAAAACATATAGGAAATGAATATTACTGCGAGCAGTATATAAACTAAAATTGTATTCAGGGATTAATCTGACATCTTGCCTTAATACAACTACTATTAAGAAAACTATTACACAAATACCTTCAATTGAGAGGGAGTCCACTAAAAAATAATAATCTGCTGATGAAATGCATTAATATTTATCTTTCCTTACTTCTAAAGGAAAAACTGTGTTGAGGTGTCACAAACTGTAAAGAGGTACAGCTGATAAAGTTTAACTTCTCCCCCAGAAAATTTCTGAGGATAGTAAGATAGTAAACAATTAATTGCACATAGTTAAAGATATAGAAAATGTTGCTCTTTAATATAATTTAAAACTAATACTTATAAAACGTGGCGCTGTATTCTTCCCCTTCCCCTGCCTCTAGTCCTGGCCACTCCCTCTGGTTCTCCCTATTGGTTCCAGTACCCCAACTCTGCCCATGTACCACCCCTGTACCCTGAGATCATTTGTCCATGTGCTTTCCCCACCTCCCTCCTCCCCCTGTAAACTCCCAAGCTCCCAGACCACGAGGTCTGTCTGCCTCTGGGAATCAGCTTGTTACCATGCAATAAAAGTTCCTCTGAGGCCCACATGGAGTGACTCTTCTCTCCTTCTTTACTGTCACTGTGTTGTGGAGCCGACAGCTAGCGGGAGCAGGCAGGCGGGGCCGTCCAGAAGGATTACAGGAGAGCGGAACCACCACTCTATTCTAAGCAGCCTCGCAGCGCTTTCCGAGAAGGCTGCAGCTTGCTAAACCAAACCAAGCAAGGCAACAATAAAACAGTATACTGTTTTCATGTTTCTGAAACAGTAATCAGGAAATTGATTTTGTGCACATGCAAGCCTCTCTTATTACCCACTGCATGTTTTAGAAATAAGCAAAATAACAGCATGCTTAAAAGTCACCACTGAGAGAAAGTAATGTTATGTGACTGGCATTTAGACTTTTTTGAGAACATGGAACTCCACATCATAATATTTACAGTAAATCCAAAGTTTTAAGACAAAGCTTTCAATCAAATAACATAAAGATTGCAGAATCAGCCACATATCTATTCATTGATTTGGTGGCAGGTGGACCCAAAAAGGGCCAAACACCTTCCCAGCAGTGCTACTGTATGCAACAGGCTGAAGCATTAAATACTGAAGTTTCATCTACAGAGCTTCTTTACAGGTCTGTTCCCCACTCACAAACTAGGAAATGCACAGAAGAAAATGAGATAAGGTTGCAAATATTTATGCAGAATTTGTGAACTTGTTAGTGATGGAAAATAATTGTTTTCAAAATCTGAGTGTGTAAGTAGTTATGGGTTTTTATTTTCTTATAAGGCATAAAATGACACAACATACCATACACTCAAAAAATAGCACTTCTTGATTCTAAACTTTGTAATACCTATTGTTCTACATGTGTTCCCTTAAAGCAGGAATACAAAACGAGTTTTAAATACAAGTGTCAGTTCCCATGGGGAAATGGCTCAAACCTTTTTGTTGTCTGGATATATTACTTGAAATTTCAGTAAAAAGACAAGTGTTGAAAGCTCTCACCAGTTCACCTAACTTCCTCTGAAACAGGAGACAGTAGTTGTTCCAGATGTCACATATACTGTCAATAACCATTCTCAAATAACATCTTGCAAGTTCCTCTTCTGACTTCCTCTGACCTCTTCCCAGGCCCTTGCCTATTCTTTTATCTATAAGATCCTGGACTTAATTTAGTCTTCTGGGTTTTACTCCAAGGACTATCAACTGATCTAATGATGCCAGGTCTTGCAGTAGGTAACTGCTGGTGGTACATGCGTGGAAATGGAGCCTTCAACATGCATATAGTTCACTTCTGAACACAGAGCACACAGTCTGGGCTTAACAAAATGGGTTTCTCTTACAGAGAAATCAAAAAACACAACACTTATTGATGCACTGATATCCCCCTACCATCTCCCAGAACAGAACCGCTGCACAGAGAACTTACAGCCTTGTTGGTTGTTGCAGGAAATGTACAGAAAGGTCCTCTACTGTCTGGGGACCTTCTTCCCCCATTTTGCCAGTAATCTGTTTTCCATGCTCTGAACATCCCAAGCTCCAGCCACTGCAAGTTCCAGCAAACAAAACCTGCCAATTCTAACAGGTTTTGGGCATAAAATCTTCTAATAACGGCCTATTTTCTAATGTTACTTTGAAAAGAAAAACATAATGCTTTCTTAAATCTGAGACTTCTTTTGGCTAAACAGTAAAACTGAATGATACATAACACGTAATCTGAGTAAGAAATAAGACATACATTTTCCCAACTTGTAATGAATATCATACAGATCACACAGCACTTTTGAACCCTGAAGTTCCTAGGTCTTAATAGCACGTGGGATAGGAGACCTGCAAGTGAATTATTAGACTAGCAAGCTGTTGTGTGTTAACCCTGGAAAGCAGCTAAACGTTCACACAGCTTCGCTCACTTCCACCCACAGTGGGATGAAGGAAGAAGAAAGGAAGAGTAAAAGCAAGAAAATTTGGGGATAGAGATAAAAACTGTTTAATAAATGAAACAGAAGTTTAAGAAAAGAAAAACAAAACAAGCCATGCAAAGCGGATCATTCACCACTTCTCATGGGCAGATTGATGGCCTGTTGGTTCCTAAGATGGACTGAACTCCTTTTCTTCTCTTTCTCTTGCTGATCATGAGACTGTGGCATGAAATATCTCACTGGTTAGTTTGGGTCATCTGACCAGTGGTATGCCCTCCCAGTTCTTGCCCACCCCCAATCTATTCACTGTGGAGACAAGAGTGAGAGAGAAGGCCTTGATGCTCTTCAGCAATGGCCAAAACATCAGTGTGCTATCAGTACCATTTTGGTCACAAATCTAAAACACAGCACCATACCAACTGCTGTGAACAAAATTAACTCTATCCCAGTTAGACTCGGTCCACAAGAGATTTCTGAGGAAACACAGCCAGAGGTAGATGGAGAAAATAATATCTTGTACTTTTGCACTCATCCCACTTCATTCTACTTTACAACAGAAGAAATTCCTGATACATGAACATTTTTGCTAATAAGTAACACTTTGTATCTCTCAGTTTGATTTACTTTGGTTTCAGAATTCAGACTTTACTTTTCTTAATACTTTTATTACTCCTTCAATGCTAGGTCTGAAATCTAGTTTGATTTGACGAAAATACTTTTATCTAAGTGTTCTAGGGCAAAAGATCTTCATTGCACACCAACTCAAACACTCCTCATACAAGGAATGAAGTCTTCCTCACACTGAAGATGCTCCACCTGAAAAATTCTCTTTTTGTTCCTTAACTTTCAAAAACAATACTTAAGCATGCTTAAGCATTAAAGGTCACTTAAGTGACCTTAAAAGAGTAACAGTTTCCTATCCTCTCATACCCAGAGCCATGTGAACACATGGCAACTGTACCTACACATGACCATTCAACTTACTAGCAGTCTACTACCAGTTCAAGAGAAGCAAGATTTTGCCTTTGACATTTCAGAAGAGGTTGCTATATAATTGTCACAGAACTTAAGCTGTCACTAATTTATATTTATTTTAAACAAAAATTAACAGATAGCTAGCTACAGAATATGTGGGATATCACAGAAGTACCTAGGGAACAGATGTACAAATAAAGGAAGACAGCATAGAAGAGGCATCAGTTTTCAGGGTTAAGCAGAAAATGAAGCATGCACTGACCTTTCACTTGAATCCACATGGCCATCTAAATGAGTTTAAACTAGATACGAGATCTGTACAGTCCAATTTAATTTTATGAAACAAATATTCAAACAACTATATGCCAGTTACAATATACAAGATGGAAATTGGGTGCTGAATCTTTCATTGTAGCAACTACATACTAATTTGTCTGTCAACTCTGTTGCTAGTTGAAGTGTGTCTATTAATCTATTTGTGTTTGGATCAATTCCATTTTCCTAATTTTCTGGGCAGCTTTCACAGAGACTCCATATTTCATAAAAAGAACCTCCCACAGCACACACTTTCTTCTGTCTTCCCATATGTTGCATTTTCCTTCAAGATAGCTCTAGTCTAGTGCCCAAGGTTAACATGCTTCTGTCACAGACTAGTGGCACAACTAATGAATTCCTCTGGATTTACAGAGACAGAAAGCACCTAATTTACACTTGTGGGCAGGAATTCCCTTGCTCATTAAGGTGCTTGCTAAGAGAAAGAGAAAATAAATTTTTATTATTTGAAAGGTCTATTTTACACTATTTCTTAATGATTTTACATCAACGCCTTTGAAGCAGTTAAAGCAAACAGTAAAATCAGGTTAATACACATCTATAGTAAGCATAGGGTACAGACACATTAACAAGGATGAGAACTCTGTGCATGACTAACCAGTTGAGTGCAGATCACTATTTTCTGTGGTATTTCAGATTTCATTACTAAAATGGTATGACCACAACTGACTCATTATGCTAAGCGTGTAGTATGGATGTTCAAGCAGGTTATTCAAGTTGTCACTTTTTTTCCTTTGGGCTTTCTGAATGGAATACTGGATTTTAGAGAATACTTTGTTGTTAGGAATACAGACTATTCCAGTAAATTACTGATCCTCAGGAACACAGTACTGCTTGTCTTCATAATTATTTTGGCTGCCATGAAATAGATTTGCATCACATTGTTTCTTTCAGCACCGATGTAATAGCACTAATACCTCTTAGGATAAGGCAATTGATGATTTATGCTATCTTGACCTAGGAGCCCAGAGCCAAAGATGTGTTAGTTATGGAAAAGGAATAGCAGATATGCTTTGGAAACAGACTGGATTGAAGGTCACTAAAATTATGTTTTGCTGTGAATTCTGATTGCGAGGGTTATACAAGAAAAACCTAGTGGGTGCACAGACGTATAGGACAACAGGAATGTTGCCTTCTGCTCCCTTTACTGTTGGTGGAGAGACAGGAAATTCTGCAGCACAGTGAAGCCCATCCAAATCTTGAGTGCCCCAGAAGATGCTCTCTCTCCTCCCACTGCAGGGAAGACCAGAGTAGTCAGCAGACACACCACCCTCAAACTCTTAGCATTAGAGAGGACTAATCCAGGCCTCAGTGTTTTGATATCCTCTTTCATTCTCTCTGGTTTAGAATTCTTGCTCTATTGTATCACAGTTAATGGGTTTACCACAGTGGATGGATCTGCTCAAGAAAAGGGTCTGTAATTTTCTACACAGTACTTAAAGGTGAAAGAAAACAAATGCTGAATTGTTTCTTCTCCGAATGGGTAGATCAGTAAGAAAGACGTGGAGGAAACCTTTCCTTAAAACAGTGATACATTGAAACATTGTTAGACATCACACTGTCAGCAAATAAATCAGAAAAGCCCAGTTTCTCCCTTTATACATGAGCACAAGCATGGCCACCTCAGTGCACTGGGTTTTTTCTCTTTGTGGCAGGGACTCAAAATAATTATCTTGACCGCGGCTGTAAAGCATAGATAACTAGCCCATTAAAGCTGAAAGGAAACACAAGGTGTTTGGAATTAATTATTAACTCAGATGAAAATACAATCATAAGCATTACTTGATAGGTGCTACAGTATGTGTGGCTCCCAGAAAGAATAAATACAAACACAATATAATCGACAGCAGGTTTGTTACTGTATTTACAGCAAGGAGGGTAGATTTTCATCATAATCTACATCACAGTCAGAAAGCCACTTGATTTACTGCAGATTAAAAACACTAGTGGGAGATAAATAAAATACACTAAATACTTTCAGATTTTTAGAATAACTGCAGTAAATGGAAATGTTAAAAGATGTGCTCAGATAAGACTTAAAGAAGGTGATTTTCTTCCCAAACAAGTTAAGCAAACTCAGCTAAATTATGAAACTTTGAGATTCATTTCAAGGAACAGCTGCTATCTAAATCACTGAATGATTCTCTTATATTAAACATGCCTTTTATCCCCATCAAGTAATGAAAATAACAAGCAAATAATTTCTATAAAGAAATAATATCTTTACTCACCAAAACGTATATAAAAATATTGAAGATTGTATCAAACTCTCCCCATCACTCATCACTACAGGGAAAGGCCCTCGATTGACAGTTTGAAGGAGAAAAATGATCCTTTTCTACCACAAAATCAATCTACCACAGAATATCGTACTTGACTAAAACACTAACAGAGAAATGTTCAAAGTTTTTTTAAACATTTTCTTTGATGACATGTTCTTTCTAGTCAAGGAAATTATGACAATTAAGTTAGAAAATGTCTCTTCTCCTCTTTCAGAGCAATTCACTACTGACAGTGGTCTGTCATTCCCATGAGCTTCCACTCTTTTCTTTCAGTCAGACAAACAAAATACCCAACTACCATCTCAGCTGTTTTACTCCTCACCAGCAGGTTCCCTTTTGAAGATTTCAGTAATTTCTGTGACACTGCTGTCTCTCCCACTTAACAAACAAATCATGCTTCTTCCTTGGAAGATGGAGTGATATTTTTATACTACAGTGATCAAAACAGACAAATGTACAATCAGTCTTTAATCAGAAGGTGGTCAGCAGAACGATGGCAAGACAACTGATGCAGGGCTTTTATGGTGGAATTTATCATGCGTGATTCAACACCTAAAAGGCAGACACCTAGCCTTAGCTTCCCCTTCAGAGAAAGCTCCCCTAGTTCAGAGAAGAACATCAGCATGTCCGAGAGTGACAGCTGTACAGCCATTGTTCTGTTTGTGTGTGTATATAGAGATAAATCTGTGTATATATGTATATGCAGCTATTCATATGTATTTTGAATATTTATATAAGGAAAGATTTGCATAAGTGAAATATATTTGGAGCAGGACAGAAATCAACTCTATTTTTTCAGTTTGGCTTGTGGCTTATTACGTTAATTAATAAAGTATTCTGGAAAAAGATACTAACCTTAACCTAATGGCATAATTTAGGCATGGCAGTAATTTCTCATAACCCTTAGGTACCTCAAGATCCTGTTTTTATAGGGGTTTTTTGTTTTGTTTCTTTTGCAGTTTTAGTTTTTTGCTTTGTTTTGGTTTTTTTCCTTTCTAGAGTCCTGGGAGGGTTTGAACAATATTTCAGACATATTTCATATTCAGCAGTGGAAGTTATGACATAACATCTCCTACCTAGACTACATAAATTTCAGCTTCATCATTTCCAAGTGATGCCAAGGATCCCAAAAAGCTGACAGGTTCAGCACGCTAATGAAAGCTAGAACTTCTATCTGATCCAAACAGCTATAATTAAGGATCACACAGTTTAAGACAACCTTATCTGCCACACATATATTCAAGCCACTGGGAGAAACTTTTGCCATAACATGAACTTAAAGAGACATAAAAGATTAAGGTACTGAAATAGGGTGAAGGAAGAAAAGACAGGCCACTGCAGTTGTGAATTATTTCCTGCTGCATATAACCTGTAGAGCTGGTGCACAACCTGGGGGTGATCAGAAATACGAGATCATGTGGCTCTTCTCTGTTCAGTTCTTAATAAGCAAATAAATAACAATAAAATTTTGTGCTTTCCAATAATTCAAGACAAATGTTTATTCATTTTTCTCCAGTTTGTTTACTATATCCCATGCTGTTTGCTTTGTAGAGAAGAATGAAAAGCAAACACAGAATAAAAGTATCAAGGCAAATGAGGACACCATACAAAGAAGCAATGCAAAATCAAATTAAAAATATGAAACAATAACATATTGCAAAAAGAAGCACTTGGGTAACATTCCTGCACAGAATTAGAGTAAAATTTAGGTTCTCTCAATATCTCAGTAACAATGTGAGGGTTTTTCTAAAAAAATAATTAAGACGAGTTTTAGTAATGTCTACCACATTTTACTGTGTGCTAAACTAGGCAGAAATTTATGCCATTTCTGAAATTTTACAGCATTATCCCACAATTTGAGTTTTGAGTCATCAAACACAAAAATATTTTCCAGATTATTAAACTAAATTACTTAAAAATTGTGTAGAGGTTCTAACTCCATTTGTCAATTTTTAACTGTGTTTAAAAAAAAATAGGCAGCTAAAATGTATCATCTAGATTATGACAGCATCCAACATACAATATGCAATTTTTAAACCTACCAAAAGGTGATTCTTAACACAAAAGATAAAGTTCTAAACATACAGATGTGATATAAAAAAGTACACAAAAGAAAAAAAAGTTTAGAACTGTGGAAGGGCTTTCTGTAGCACAGACTGATTAAACATTTGTTCACATGCTGCTTTCTCTTATTTATTTATTTTGGCTTTGAATTCTACACATTATTTTCACCTCCATCTGTCACAAAGCACCATTTGTTCCAGTTTTAATTTGCATCATTCTCTGTTTCCTTCACGACATTAGCATTTCTTTCTCCATTAAGTACAAGTAGCATCTCAGAAGACCAGTATGCTAGTATGGATTTTGAATTTGACACATCTTACAGGATGTAATGATTCACTTTCTCATTACAACTAATGTCCATGAACATTTTAAAGGAGAAAATTATTTTGTTTAAAACCTTAGAGTGCCTATTGTTAGAAATTTGCAAGGACAGGGAGGAAGAAAATATGCCAACAGGTATCCCTGGTGAAAGGAATATGGTTAAATGGGACAAGAAACAAAGCGACATGAGTCAAAGAAACAAAAAATACCTGTTAGAGGTACTTGCAGATACACATCTTATATGTCATACAAGTAAGTCAAAAATTAAAACATGATTGACAATACTTGAAGTCCATGTGAAGTGAAGAAAGCACAATCTGATTGAGGGATTTACCTACATTTCTAAAATGAAATTCTGAAATCTTGTTACATTGATTTAAGCAATGCCATTGAATTCTATAGATCCAGAAAAATTGCCAGATATAGTTCAGATACTCTCATTAACTTCATTGTTAAACCTGACAACTTTTAAGTGACAAGACTGTCTTAATTTAATGAAGTCATCAGAACCCATCCTGTCATTACTTGATGTATTTATCTTACAAATTTCTACAAGTAGCATAGTCAAGATCACACAGATGCTGGTATTTCAGAAAAAAAGTATTTTCTTTAGATTTCCACCATCAGAAATTTCATTTCACATGTAATAAAACCATGGAGTCTTAAAATTCTTTGAATTTAGGAATTTCAATTTTTTTGTAGTATTTGACAAGCAACCTTCAAATTTTTGATATCACTGATCATTCTCATCATCTAGACTGGAAATATATGATTTTCCTTAAGCCCTAAAGCTTAGGCTCAAAATTCCTACAGGGTGCTATTTCATTGTAAAACTAAGATTAACTTTGAAATTATCATAGGCATTAAACAGCCACTTTACAAGGAGTTCCACGTTTCCAGCTTCCATACTGTAGACACTGATGATGGGTTTTTTTTCCTTCTGAAAGACACATGACCTCAAGCCAAATGAATCTCAACCTGAGATTAAGATGAGCCAATGTGACGTGTATTTTCATTCAACTTCAAAAATGCAGCTGTCCCCCACAAACTGCAAAATCGAGAGACAACTCTCCAGCAGATGACTTAGACTTATGCTTCATAAGATGTCCAGGGGGATTACAATTTTGGAATAGCAGAAAGCCTAGCAGAAGAAACTCTGACTGCAGTACAAACAGAGAGTTGCAAACACTGATTCTGATGACAGTTGATGAGTGACCAAGAGGAGCAGTGTCAAGTACATGATGGAAGTCCAAGTGCAGAAGCCACAGCACTTCCCACAATCGCAAGCAGAACATAGAGCTGACAGGAGTTAAACATGGGAATCAGCATGCTGGAATCCAAATGCTCTGCTTTACATGGAAGTAAGATAAACCACAAATTCTCACTTGCAGAAGCTGGGCAGGCACCACCAGAAGACAATAAACAGCATCTGCAAGATGAAAACACCAGGAGAATCTGGGCCCACTTCTGAATCAAAACATTCTGCAGAATTTGTGACTTGTGCTGTCTTTTCCTGAAGATTTTCTGATGACTTTTTAGAATAAATAAGAGCACCTCTAGCCCAGGACTTCAACTTTCAAGTCGTTCCCTTCCTGCATGAAACATCAGCAGTCATAAACCTCATTCTTCTCCTTTTTCTCTGTTCTACAGAAATACAGTGTGCACAGAGAAACCCCATAGAGCCGACTAAAAAAAGCTTTGTATACAATTAATCACCTTACAGTACCACAAAATTCAAATAATCCTGTTATTCTGAATCATTTTCTCTCATTGCAGTCTGCAGGCGAGAGACAGCTGCCCCGGGCAAAAGTCTGGGTACGGAATTTACTCACTAACCAATGGGAAGGCCCTCATGAGCTTATCGTTTGGGGTCGTGGGTATGCTTGCGTTTCCACAGATACTGGGGTACAGTGGCTACCTTCAAAATGCGTTCGCCCTGACCTGCGGCACCAGAGGCAGAACAGGCAACCTCCAAATGATGACCAGAACGCCAACCATCCAAATGGCCACCAGAATGTAGATCATCAGCCTAATGACTCTTCTGATGATGACCAAGATGTTGACCATCAGGCAGATGGTCCTTCCACAAGCAGAGACTGGGATGGTCCTTCCACAAGCAGAGACTGAACTTTAAATTTCTTGTTATGGAGTCAGATAGTTAAAGCCTTAAGGACATATTTAGAATTAATAACTGATGTAAATTTCTATTTGGGATTAATAGTAGAATTGTTATCTTAAAAAACAAAAAGGGGGAATTGTGGATACAATATTGCTGCTAGCAAGAATTTCTCCTGCTTCTTTCTAAGCCCGTGGGATACTTTTCTCTCCTTCACTCGCCACTGAAACAGGCGAGCCAGCCCAGCTGCCACAGTCCAGGTCTATCAGCAGGATAAACAAAAACCGCCAAGTGCTCAATAATTCTGGCACTGCCGGATCCCCAGATGGAAGCTTGCACCGGATTGCACAGCTGAGCTCCTGCCACAGCCCAAAATCAAGGGCAGTGTCTCTGTCCAGGGAAATGCCGTGCAGGGCAGCCCAGTCTAATAACTCACAAAGTGAGCTCTCAGGAATGGAGGTGTGCGTGATACTGAAAACACCTTTCCAGACCATGAATCCAGCACCGGTTTTTAAGCCGCTGTTCACCATTCTCTCAGCCCCGTCAGACATCCCGGTCCAGGGCGGGGGGAAACAGCGTACCTCCAGAGAAACATGGCTTGGCTTGCAGCGTGCAGGATCACGTCACAGCGTGCAGATCATGTCGGCATGCACCAAATATTACTGTAGTCCGCAGCCATGGGGGGGGAGAAGATCCAGCAGGCAGGAATTATGCAGCAAGATTGATTTATTTAATTATTTCACAAACTCTTTTATAGACTTTTTTCTTCATAGTCTAATTGGACAAAGGATCAGCCACCCCCTGTGTGGATTGGCTAAAATCCTGAACATCCATTGTCAAAATATTTTTCTACTGTACCATAAACATAGTTCTACAAGGTCACAGGTGTTCATAGTTTATAGAACTCTGCTAATATCTTCCATGAGAGAGAAAAGTATCACACGGGCTTAGAAAGAAGCAAGAGAAATTCTTGCTAGCAGCAATATTATATCCACACAATATCCATGATTCATTCAGATCTTTATATTGTGTCTTTTATCATAGTAACCAAGATCTAATTGTAAACTGAGATTTTGCTCAAATAAACAAATTTTGAAAATCCACAAGAAACAGATGGATGTGTGGTATCGCACTGAACAGCTAAGCTCCACTTGTCCATGAACGACAGCTGCGTAGTTTAGACATTATTTGTATTGACTTAAATATTTCTTCTAACTTTCTCAACAGCAGGAAAATTATATCTAAATTCGTCTTGTTTTAAAAAATAATGCAGCTTCCTTTCATTGTGACAGTTTCAAAGCTGGCATGGGTGATCACTTGAATTTCTAAACCTTCCCTACACTAACCTTCTACCTAAAATCTCACCTGCTTATTAACAGGGTAACTTGTAGGGCAACACTCTTTTCCACCTGCTGAGGAAAGTCGCACAGCACCCAGCAGTAAGCAGAACTGACACAAGAAATATGATAGCAAGATTCCACAACACAAGCAAGTTTTAAATCCATTAATTCCCTTTGTGCCCTGAGTTATCATTTGTGATTCTCATGGCAAATGCAAACCAGACATTTATAAATGGCAAACAAAAAGGCCAAATCATTTATTGCATCTTGATTTATCATATCACATTATTTTGCTTACAGAATTTCAATGTAATCAGGAAACTTTCAGAAAACAGCACCGATTGCTCAAGTTTTATGCAGTGAAACACACATATGAAACAATTATATAATTCCAATCTAATAGCTAGTGTATCATGTTTATTACTTATTTCAAATTATCAGAGTCTGTTTTCTTTTTCCACTGTTTTCATGCTTGGCATTTAGTTTCCTGAAGCTCAACTGAATTACTCAAATGCTTGATTTTAGGTACACACGTTTGCGAGATGAGTGTTTAGCCTTGCCTCTTCACACACCATGCAATGCATGGGATATGATGAAACATTCTAATATTGGTGAAGCCCTGAAGCAGTGGGCCTTTGCAACTCAATCTTCATTCTGTCAATTGTTCATCAGGGAATTAATTTAAAGTGTACCAGGAGTGCTTCTGCTGTAGTAGCAAATGCCTTCAGTGGCTGAACTCTTTATTTGCTATCTCAGACCATGAGATTTCTACTGTGTACAAGGTGCTAATCATGTTAAAATTCTGGCAAGATATGAGAAAGGCATTTAAGTTATATATCTGTATGAACACAATTAAAAATGCTTAGGCATCTAAATCAATCATAACAAATAAAGTTAGAAAATAGTGTTTCCTTTCTTTACAGTGCTGGTTTATTTCTTTATTCTCTTATTTCTTACTATTAAAAGATTATTTTTAAGGCAGCTTAAAGTTAAGAAGTTAAGGAAAAACCTAAGTTGCTCCTCTCCTCTGCTAAAACATTTTGAATCACTTTTTTTTTTTTTTATCCCTGAATGAAACTGGATAGAATTCAGATCTAGCATATCTAAAGTTAAAGATAAAAAGGTTGAAATGTGTCTTCATAGTATCTCCACTCACATCTATGCATTGGTTTTTACTTGGTTTGTGTGAACGGAGAAGGTCAAACAAAAAAGGTTTTCCAATGTATGGAGAGGAAGAAAAGGAAAAATATAACTTTCAAGATTTTTATTGCAGCTTCTTTCTCTGACTTCAGCATATGTCATTATGATTTTTTTAAAATCAATCAGGCCTCATAAACAGAATATAAGTACTTTTGCTGTGTATACCTTAGTGTCAATTCAGAGATAGTAATTATATTGTCTAGATCTTGACATTCAAGTTTCCCATCTTTATGCAAACATTGTTTTCCAATTTTTATTAAAGATACTTTTTTTTTTTGACTGAGTTAAAAGGAGTTCATAGAAGTGAGAAATTTAAAGCAGTTCATGGATGGCTTCCAAACATTTCACTACAAAAAAATTCTGCTAGTAATTGTTCCAAATGATTTTTTTCCCCTTCATTTTGGCACTCTGGAATAGAATAGAGCTGAATTCCTAAATGATTAACTTACTCCCCTTCACAAGAAATCATTAATTCACTAAACAACTTTAATTACTGTTTGGAGCCTACATTCAATCCAATTCAGCACAAACAAATATTTAGCAGTTCAAGATGTTCTTTCTTTTAAGCACCTCTATCTCTACACTTAAGCAGCTAGTTTGTGATAGACTATTGAATCAGGCTTTTGAGGGTGGGGGAAGGGAGAGAACAACCCCAAAACACTCAAACCAAACCCATTTCTTCTTAAAAATCTTTTACTGAATGGGTTCAATGAGTGAAATCAAGTTAAATGCTGTATTATGTTGCAAGAATATAAGTAAAATTAATAAGCAAAATTAATTTCAGAAGTCATGAGTTTTCTCTTTATATTGCTAGTTGTTGTGGCTGAAATAACTATTTTCTAGGACCACTGGATGTGGACTGCAGGTGAACATGCCCAAACCCACTTAGGTCCTGACGGATGAGACCACACAAAAACATAAACCTGAGCTCCCTCTGCCCTTTAAGCCAGCTCTCATACTCACTGGAAATCTCTCCTAGCACACACTCAGGTGAGAATGTTACAAAGAAGACAAAATCTCATGGTGTTCTTCAGATGAGAGTAGCTCATTTCTCTGCTGAGCTGATGGTGTTAGCTGTCCTATGTATAAGGTCAACGGGAATTCTGCCACTGGGTGAAATCCTAACTCCACTGAACCCTACTCGCTGAATTGTGAACTGTAATTGATGATGGTTTTAACTCTACAATCCTGTCAGAGAACAGCAAGAGGTGCAAAAAAAAAGTTTTTTTAAAATTTATATTCACAGGGTTTATATGTTCCTCCTGTAACTTCACTGCTTATTTTTATTTGAATATTAGTTTATTCCAGGAGAATTAATGGAATTATGAAATATCAACAGTTTCCAACTCTCACTTCCCTGGAGACATTGTTGAAAAAGAATATTAAAAGTTGCAAAGCTTAGGTAATATTTCTTTATTGAAACAATCTACTGTGATTTAAAAGACACTTCAGTCAGTCAAATATTATGGGGCAGAAAAATCTAACCAAATGAAACCCAAACCCGACATGAAAAGAGGCAGCCTGTCTAAGATACATCAAATGCTAGGAAGTCTCCAGTGTCCTTACCTTTAAAGCTTAACCTCAAATAGCACTTTTTTTGCAGTACTGATAAGGATGAAAAACAACACTTAATTTATAATGATTAAAACTTTTCTGGGCACAGAAAAAAGAAAAGCAACAAAGCAAGATCCTCAGGCAATCCTGTTTAAATGAATCTTTTCTTTTTTTTCATCCCTTCCATGGCTTTAATATACTGTTCCTTATTCTTTCTTCCTACCAGCTTTCAGATTCATTCGATGCAGAATAAACCATTCTCTATAAATGCAAGCAATCTTTCCAGTGTTTGGACTTATAAAACAATGACAATTCTTAAAATAAACTCCTGTAATGGCTCACCTGCTACAGAATACCACCAATTAAACTTAGGTTTTTGAAACCAGGTGAAGTTCTTTGAAATTCTCTGCTTTATGAGAACGACAGAAAAAAGAAATAATTCAAGTAATTATAATTTCCATTTTTCTTTAACATGATACGGTGCAATTCTACATTCCCTGCAATTTTCAGCCTCATCTAAACCACACAAGTGATTCTGGAAGCATTTCAGTCAAGGACTCTACAGTTACATGAACTCTGGTAAATTAAATATGCTAAGCCTGTTCTGTGCCACTGAGAACAAGTGCTGTGGCGTGCATGCAAAAATCCCTTCTATTTCAGAACAGAGAAGCCTTATCTATACTAGTTATCAGAAATTGCCAGTGACCTATGTTAGGTCCTAAGTTGTCCCTAAATACTGTTTGAGAAAGTGTTAATTGTAGAAGCCAAAGCATCTTAGGAAACATGCCAACAACTAATTTCTAGTCCTGTTTGCTACTATACATAGCTTGTAAGTCCAGCATCTTCTAAAGTGCAAAGTAACAGCCCCTTCAACAATCTGGGATATAATACATTGCTCTCATCATAAAACCACTAGTTAAAAAATCTAAAGTACAAGCTGGAAATTTAAGTCTGCTGTGCTTGGGAACCGCAAGTACTGCAACAACCTTTTGGTAACGTTATGTTTACATTTAAAGATTTCATAATTATCCAATTTTAAAGTAATTGCTATATGGCAATATACAGCAATTAATATAAATATTTTGATACTGAAATAATTAAGCCAACATAAAACATTTAAAAACATGAAAGTTGCATTTTATAACAGTACTTCTGTGAACTTATTTTCAACCTGGATTGAATTATTTTCTAAATTTTGCTCACAGCTGTGTTATTTACTGAAATCAAAGGACCACAATAATTTTGATATGCTATTAATAAAGCAAAAATCAGCATTTGGAAAACAAACAGTAGCCTACAGAAAATTATGATATCCTGAAGGCATATGTTGTTTGTATTTGACATTACTTACTATTGTAGTAACAGATGAACATACTAGCAGTTGGCTAAGGATCTATCTTTTTAACCACAGATACAGGAGAATAGTAATTCTGGCACCATAAAATCAAATATAATAGATGATCAAATAATTTCTAGCTGCTACCAAATTCTGCAAGAATACTGGGTGGGAAATTAGACTGCTCCCTCTAGATACTTTATTATTCATTTCAGTTACCATCTATTGCAGAAGTATATCCATGTGATCTAATGCAAAGAAGAGTGAATGTAGATAGGGAAGGATTCTTTGTGCTTACATGAAGTTCATCATCAGTCAGTCAGTAGTCTGTATTAATCTACATCCTCTGAATGTTTGATACAGTTTTCCATGGAGCAAGTTACAGGGCAGATAAATAAAACAGGTTTAAAAATAATTCACAACTAATAAGACCTATTTTGTGAAGAAAAATATTCAATACACTAAGTTTATATGAAATACACAGTAAATGGAACCAGGAAATTTTATTTGATGGTATACTTACCTTCCTATAAAATGTAACTGTTTAATGATTTAACTACCCATATTCTACCATAGGATGGAAGGCTATGGTGGCCTTGTTTTGGTTTCTGCTAGGGTTTTCAGGGTGATATTTTTGCTGTTGACAAAAGTCTTGACAGTGATTCCACAGAAAAATGGACTTTCATGTCATATCTCCCTGCTGACCCTACTGAGTACTATTCCTATTTCTGTCCCAGTGAGTCAAAGACAGTTACCTCCATCTCCACCTAACACATCTCTAGATCACAGAAGCCATTTCCCCCAAGCTATGCAACTACTAACGTAGTTAAACTAAAATAAAAACCATTGCTTTTAACATGTTTTTGCTAGAAATTTGCTGTATTTAAAGAGAAAGACCATGTGTCTTAAAGCATGCTATTTCTTGCAACAGTACTTACTGGTCTAACAAAAAATACTCATTTGCATTAATATATTTAAGAAACTGAACTCTTCAGGCTGCTTAAATCTGAAATAGACAATATTTCACAGAAAATTTAGCTCACAAGTTTTCCCCTGTCATTATGAACTCAGTTAAGCTAAATCACTTTCTTATTTCTGCATGTTGTACTCAGCATGTGTAACCTCTTCACAATGGAAACCAATGCTTTGTTTCAGCTTCCTATCACAAGCCCATACTTCACGCCTCATTCAAGGATTGCAATTGGCATCACAGGTTGATTTCTGTCAAATACAGACCATAGGTCACAAATTCCTCGTGTCCATTCTTCACTTAGAGAACTAAGCCTTTTTATCCTACCTTTGTATGACAACTGGATTCCAAGTGACAGTGTCTTTCCAGCAGTAAGTAAACATACTGAAAGTAAAGGAAACTTGAACATCTGGTAAAGGAGATATTGCCTGAAGTGACACAAAATATGTAGCAATTTAGGAAAATAACATGTATTTTTTTAAATAGGAGCAGGTCAATATAAATTTTCTAGGCGATTGCAACCACGTTGCTTTCTAAGGTCCATTCTTGAAACATAGGTTTAACTTTACCTTTTCGTTTAGATATATGACAGAATTTCAGCAACAGGTCTTATTTGCAGCAGGTATAAAAGTCACATTACATAACGAATTTAAAAGTCTGTCCCTTTATGATACTCCGTTTTTCTAAGTTAGCAGACATTTTAACACAAGGAAACTAGATTAAAGCTTATCACACAGGTTCACCTCTCCATTGTCCATTCTTCTATCACAATAAAATGCTTTTTAAACACAGCTCAGCTGAATTCCAGAGTCAGGAGTCATGTTAAAATTTACAATAAAGAAAAGGAGAGTTTGTCCCAAAGCCTATGTGTGAAGGAGAAAGACTCTTCTAATTAGGAAAAACAATAGAGGTCTCAGAAGAGACCACAGGGTCAGTAGAGGCAGACCTTGACAACAGGACAACAGCTGAGGGATCCAGGAGTCCACTGAAGAGCTATGTTATATACGTCTGTAAACTCCAGCACTGCCAACAACTCCACAGCAAGGACCTACTTGGTCCCTTAGGTGAGTGACCAAAACACACAGTGTAGCCTACTATAGGAAGAAAACACTGGAGACCACAGACAAGCAGTTGGGAAATATGTGGTAGACTTCACAGCCTAGAGGCTGGCAGAGAAGAAAGCAAGCTGTTAGTTTATTTTCTCTCACTTGTTGCTATCTTACCTCTAAAAAGCAGGCGACAGTGTTTTAAAAAGAGGGAAAGATGCTTGCATTTTACATATTATTAATGGTAATGTACAACACACACAAAAAAGAAGTTTTAAATACCTATACTTCCTTGGTTAGTATTACAACTATTATTTCTTCACACAGGACTGTTTAATTTGGATGTAAACATGTACATTATAGCTGCACTTCTTTCTCTTTTGTTTTCCATTTTAACTGGAAATCAAGTTCAAGCTTTTACTTAGACAAATGTGGTGGATGGCAATAAAGTATAAAGAATAAAGAGTTCCTTTTCCTATCAGCTACCAGAATACACCTCTACAGACATACACTGGAAACATGGCAAACCTTGATAATAATGACACAAAGAGAAGCAAGGAACATTTTTCAACTCTTGTTATCATGTTAGAAAAACCCTTCCCCTTTGATTGTAACAACAAGTGAAATACAGCACTTGAAATTTACCTGGTAGCTACTTGAACCCAAGGTTTTGGAGGTCCTACCTCCAGGTGACTGAAAGCAAAGCAAGCTGAGATTGAATATGAATGTCAAAAATATAACAAATGTAAATCTGACAACCATCGAAGTCCTGAGTGTTAGTTGGTTTTTTTTTTTTTTTGTAGTTCTTTTACAAAATGGAGTAATTTGAACAAGCCTCATAATTTGTATATGTTGAGAACCTACTTTCACATGTTGATTTACTACTGTTGAAAGTAATGGAATGCAAAATTTTAATTTTTCAGATACTCAATGTAGTAATAGAGTGATTAGAAGGAGTATAAATCTTGAAGTATTATTATTATTGTTTAAGGAATGTTCAGAAATTGTGAATTAAAACCAATCTTACATAAATGTCACAACAGCTTTGTGCATCTTATTTTGTATCTTGATACCCTAAGTGTCTGATGAAGTCTAATGGAAGGTGTTTTCTCCTCTCTTCCAAAAAGCAATAGTTTCAAGCAGCAGAGGGGTTTTTTTTTAAAACACAGTACGTTATAATACAAGGACAACCTTAAATTAAGCTCTTCTTTAGGTTTCCGTGTGGAGGAATGTAACATATCCAAGAGCACTTGTATCCAGTACCCAGAAATCTCAGAAACTTTTTGATTCATGTTCCTAATTTCTTATTTAAGTGACAACACTGCAAAACGTAGGCTGTTAAAACAGTTCCTGAGGGCAATATATTGAAAATAATATACCATTCCATATGGACAACTAGACATCCCACCCTAGCTGAAGTTTTTCAAATCTTAAATTTAGGAACAGAAGATTGACATTTGAAGTCTTTATCATCTAAGCATCTCTCAATCTCAATCAACTTTGGAAAATCTGTTTTGTCCAAGAGGGTCAAGCACGCATATATGCTTTATATCCTCATACAACACATGGCACACATTATTTTTCCAAACCCCATAGTCCACTATGATGCAAAGTCCCTGGGATTTGGGGATATTTTTCAGAACTTAGGGATTTTGTTTGGCATTTTTGTTGTTTTGTTGGTTTTTGGTTTTTTAAACAGGATTCATGACAGCAGATTATGGCACAAACAATAGTGGAAATGAAAATAAAGTTACAACAATGGCTAACCATGGAATTTAGGGGAGGAACCCTTCTGAACCACAGAATGGCCCTTAGCAATGAGAGAGGCAAAAAAGCCAGGTACTTGACCAACTTCATCACCACTAAAATTTTTCTGTAGCCTACTATGTACTTAACCTGTTCAGGAAGGATTTAAAAAGGAAAGAATCACCGCCCCAAACCAATGTTATTATTTAGCACATAAACAATCAGTCTGGCTTTCAAGCAGTGTGGTGTCCAGGTCTGAGCACTGGCCAGACCAGATTATAGGATATAAGGCTGAAAGATCTCGCCTCAGCTACTGAGTATAAATTCCAGCAACTGCAATCAGCCTCAGCACATAATCTCTGTAAATGCATCAAGTTCATTGTATGAGTAATCAAACTGCTTGTCTTCATTGCTTCTATTGCCACAACTTTTTTGAAACATCACAATCTGCAATTTGCAAAAACAATGAGAAGAAACAGTGACAATGGCAAGAAATTAATTCATATCATGACTTTCTCTGATATTAAAATGCATGGAAAATAACCTATAAAAAAATAAATGAATCATGAATATTCATAGTTGTGAATGGGTAACAATACTTTTGAAAATAAAGAATACAGTTAATCACCGCAAAGGTTTTTTTTGAAAAAGAGTCCTTCCAGTAGATTCTTTATTATTCCTACCCTGTAAGAATTTTTTTTTATTTTTTATCTTCACAGGTGAAAATATCTGCAAAAATTTCATGCCATTTTAAGGTGTTTCACTCTTAAATAAAGACTTAGGACTCACTCTAAGTTAACCAGCACAAGCATCCGAGAAAGGCTTATGTGGACACAAGAACAATAACTCCCTACATTTGTGCAACAACCAGGCAAAACCAAACTATATAAGACAGTCTGGCAATTTTATTAATTATTACTTCTAAGTTAAAGGTGAAGCTTTACATGTTCCTTGACTTCCAGTGTCAGTCTTGGCTCTCCCCGTCTGTAGCCCTCATCAATTAGAGCAATTCTGTACTTGACAAATTTTGTCCCTTAGTCCTCAAACATGAGGACTTTCCTAAAAAATGGCACAGTGACAGGTTGGACCAGCCATGCCTCCTGCACGCTCCTGGTATGCCAAGCCTGGCAGGACAGCCTGGGAGAAGACATTCTGCTCAATTTAAATAAAAAGAAAATAGGAATAGCTGCTTGCTTAAAGTTATTAGTAACTTGATATTTTTTTTATTTTTACTAAATAAAACTGTTCAGTTTCCCCATGATAAAGCTAAGTGGATGGCATACATTTGAAAGCTTTCAGTATATGCACACAGAGGGGCACCCCTAAGCCCTAGCTGCATTATTCCATCACCACTGGCATGCTATATGCCACATACCCTTCCCAAAACCCTTTAGTCCACTAAAGTCCCAATAACATAACTGATCCTCTTCGTTACTAAGCTAAACCTTCCGTCAAAAGAAGTGACTCCTGAAAGCAGACCATGACAGGTCTATTCAGGCACTGCAGAGGGCCACTGGATGTGGGATCACCAGCTCCTCTCCAAGAGCATTACACATTTCATTACAAATTGTCTTACTCCTTATTGACTCATAAGACACTAAATACATATTTGACTTTCATATTCACTGGAATTATGTGCTAAACCCATAAAAGCCAAAACATAGAATTTTAACCAGGAAAAAAATGTTATGACTTTAAATTTTTGCCTTTCAAGCTATAGTTCTTAACTGTTCCCAAAATAATTCCCATCATTGTGTAAAGGACATGAGTATTCAGTCAAGGAAAACGGAAATGGAGGTGAGAATAAGATTTGATTCAACAGGTGGATTCACTGCTTTATATCCACATTGGCACAGTCAGTACTACCACCCTGCAGGTAAAATAAGGATAATATTTTAGTTTTGCTCTAAATGAATTATTTTCAGATAAAGCAAACAGGCCAGAAATGTTCCAAGTATGGTAAGGTTCAAAAGTATGAGAATCAGAGTTGTGCCTTTTCTCCCATAAATGCACAGTATCATAACCCAGAACTGATGCAATATTATACACCAGATCCTCATCAGTCATAGTCCTTTACAGAGCTCGCAGACCAACCAGATCTTAGAAGGAAATATATATATAAGAATCTGAACTGTAAAACATTGTGATGCCATTGTAACATTTTAGTTAAGAAAGATCTCTTGCACACACCCAAAGACCCCCACTCTCCCAAATTAAAAGTTTATATTCTTCACTTTTCAAGAGCAGCATTCGGTCATAACTTTTGAAGTTGTTAAACATATAGTCTCACTACATTAAAAATGTCTAATTAGCTTATGCGAGGCTTAATTCTGATAGGAGCTTAATTACAAATCTGTGTTGCATGAGATGAGACTCGTTCATATTTCAAACACATGTTAGTTGTATTACATAAATGATCTTTAAAGACAACCACTTTTTAGAAGTGACTGTCTTCAAGACTGATGCAAGGAAAGACATGTCTAAGCTATCTTCCAGCAGATTTCACAGATGGCTCACAAGGCTGTCACAAGGCACAGAAGGAAGAAAGTTGCTTATTTCTTTATAGAGATGCAGATACGAAACACAACCTGGATTTAAGGCTAAAAAGCTGTTTATTTATCAATAACTCTTCTAAACCTTACTCCTGATAACTAATATTTCTTACATCAAAGTGAATTACTAAAACTGAAAATTAATAGGCTGCTAGGAAATAAGTATATTTCATGCTGATTTGATGTCAGGTATTGCCATACAAAAATATGGAATATGTGCTCTACAGGTGCAATCTTCCATGCACTTTTCTGTGCAGGCTATAACAGAGATTAGTTGGTTATTACAAGTGAACACAGGAAAGCAGCATTGAGAAGTCACGGGATACACTGGTTATACCATTTCAGGAAAAAATGCTAGGTTTTTCAAAAGGTAATGATGGGAATATATTGTAGATCAAATTCTGAGAAACAGAACCATCATCAGGTTGTGCCCTATCACTAGGCTGTGAAGAGAATCACAACAAAATACGAATGTATATATTTATTTTTTAAAGCCTACTACACCCATCATAATAGACTCTTTTCCTGATTTATAAGGCAGACTAGGGCATTTTTCAGAATTTGTTTCTTCATTATGGAAAACAGGAAAAGAAAATAAGGTCTGATGAATCATACTGGCATTTTTTAATAACCTTCACAGGAACCAATCCTTTTCTCAGACTTCCAGTGGCATTGTGAGAAATAACAATCCATGAAAAAATCAAATAGATAAAAAAATTTAAAAATCAGGATACGTTATCTTCCCTTCAGCTTCTTAAGACTCAGCTAACCTGGCTGCAAGCATCTGGCACCATGCAAGTGGCATATGTAAGCTGTTTACAGACTTTGCGTATCTCAGAAATAGAAAGCCTAGGGCTCTTGTCAAGAAGTTTCAATTTGCTCTAAAACACTGTTCTTCTAAGACATCAGTCCCTGAGACTCTCATCCTTCTGGTCAGCAATGTTCTGTAAACAATTGTAGCATCTCAAGTGAGGCTTGCAGAAGGAAATCACAGTGGTTACGTCTATGTGCCACACTGAAATCCAGGGACAGTGCCCAAGAGACATCAGAAAGCATTAGCCCATAGTCTGGTCTTGACTCATTGTATTAGTCTTACTACACATAATGAGTCTTTTGCTGTTCTCCTCTTGGGGAGACAATCTTATTTTTTCTAAGATCAGCCAGGTATTAATTGTTTTTGTTGTGTCCTATGTTAAGAATTACTATTAGAAAATAGTACTACAGAAGCTTCACTACACGAAGCCTTTACAACAAAAAACAGATCTTACAACTTTTCATTCTCCTAGACAGTTGTTTAATTACACACTCCAGTCTCATAACTTACAAATATATTGAGAAAATACTCGAGACTGTGGCATTTAATACAGCATAATGATTTAGCTTCATGGTTCTATAATAAGGCTGAATGCACTATGGGAATCTTCTATGTCTCTGTCTCTCAGAGATTCCTGTGATATATTAAACAAATAGATGGGAAAATATTACCTTTTTTTTTACACAAAACAAGATGTTGTAATAAACTTCACAGGCAATTCCAACACCCCACTGTACTGTCTAGAGTTCTCAAACAAGAAATAGAGAAAATTACTCCTGTGTGGTTCTTTTCCACACAGACTCATTGCCTACCCTTTTATTTTGTGATACAGCAATGCATTACTGCCTCTATGGCTCACATAATTATAGGTAGATGTATTCCGTAAGTGGTGTCTTCTTCCCTGCCCAGATCTTTCCTTCCACACTATGACAAGTCCTTTTTTTTCCATTCTCTGTTTCATCAATTCTACTATTTTTATCAATCTAATGCATATATTTGTGTGTAATACATATTAGTTTGATATATTCAGGTAAGTTCAGGGAAGCTCAAAAACAAATTAACGATACTTAAAACCAACCCCAAACAACAAAGCAAACCTTTTGAGATCCAACCATCATTAAACTGACATTTCATTAATTATTATCACACCTGAAGAAGTTATTTTTAGTTTTTGTGTATTGCAGTCTAGTTGTTGTTAGCTATGACAATCATTATGAAATAATTATCTTATTTCCTCTAGCAGTGTGATCACTGGACAGCTGCTTTAGTTATTCCCATGGTGGCATATAAAGAAAAACATATTTACTTTCCTTCACATATAAAGGCAGTAGCAACATATCAGCCTCAATATGTAGTGCACAACTATCTCTAATGACTCATGTCTTTCATGTACTTTCCACTAGCTTGTAAATTTTTTAAAATCTGTCTTTAAACATGTATCTGAATTAAATTCAGGAGATTTTTTAACTATCACTCAGGATTTACTGTTAATCTGGGCAGTGGACAACAAGTTAAATCACTGATATTCTGTCATCACCTTTCATCATCTTGATGTTTACCAGCAAGATACACACATATGTATATATGTATCCAGATGAATATGTAAAATGATATGGAATTGTCTGTACAACCACAAAACAAGGATTCTTCACATTTTGACATCAATTTTGGAAAGCATTCAGATCTCTGTCTAATATAATTATGTTATATTATATATTATATATGTTGTATCATATAATATATATATTACATTATGTTGTTTAATTCAGTGCAAGCCAAACTTCTTCAAGATATATATTACTTTAAAAGTGGCAGAGATGACTAAGTGCAGTTTAATATGTTGGACAGCTAGGACACCTCAATAATTGCTATTATTATCTAGCTTCCAGTTATATATTTTCTCAAGCTTCAATTTTCCAATGGAAAATCAGTCTCCCTCTACCAATACATACTTATAATGAAAGTAAACACTGATAGATAATACTTTTCTATATCCATTTCGTGACAGCCACATATAAATACTTTAGAAACAATGTTGTGATTTGCTGTTATAATTACAAGACTCATTTTTCCTCCTCAGATCAGTAGAGGTAAAAATGTCCTGTGCAAATAATGTATGTGATACAAAGATAAAACAGGTCCAGAAGAAAAATTCTATTTAGAGGGCAGAAAAACTGAAGTAGCCAAGTAAAAGTTCTGATACTGCCACTGAAGATCTATGCTAAAATTGAAAACAACAGGAGAACAAAATCAGAAGCACAGGGAATAATGTTAGCCCTAGCTGACTTTATCATGGAACCTACTTCCTTCATTAGAACTTTTGGAAAATTTAAAAGAAGATTTTGAAGTAACAAAAATATAATATTGTGACATGGCTTGAGGAAGCAGAGCAGTCTGCCTTGAAAACTCAGCATCTACTCCCTGCCTGAAAACATGTGCTCTTCATCTCAGTTTGGCTATTACAGGCTAAAGAGAAGAAATAAAGGAGCACTACCATTTTACCAGATTCAAAATGCATCACTCCTCCTATCATTGTGCAGGCTCCTCAACCTTTTGGATTAATGTGTCTCTCTTACCCATCCTTCTGTCCTTTTGGTTTGGTTTTTGTTCGTTTGTTTTGTTTTGGGTTTTTTTTTTGTTTTGTTTTGTTTAAAAGAAATAGAGCTTACTTGACTTTGTGTCTTCCATGTGACTACTAGGAGCTCAGGACCACAGGCACCACACTAACAACTGACCAGAACTAAGCATCCCATTGTCCATAAAAGCTTTTCAGGTGTCATAGTAATTTAAAAAAGGGTGTGCCATTCCTGATCTTCTAGACTAAAGTTACTTGTGTGAGTTAGAAGGAGTAACAGGAACTCCATATTCTCTTTGATGTACTTATCTCTTACATTACTTTTTTCCCTCCTGTATGGGTATGTAACCAGAAACAACAGGTGCATCATATCTCAACCAATTTTTTCAAATGTGTGGACAGAATCTTCAACACCACTTGGAAGATATGAAGTTTCCCTTATTAAAATAACTGCAGCTAGAATTAGTATGTGGAGGTTTTTCCAAGCAAAAAATAGTATGTAGAAACATAGAGTTCTCAGGAAACTCTAGAAAAGGACAATGCAAAACTTAACAGCCAGGTGAACTTAATTGAATTTGTAACTTTTTTCCTTTTGCAACACCAACTAATAAAATCCCTTTCTAAAAAATAAACATATAATTACTAAAAATCCCATTTATTCCACAGGTTTATTGCACATAAAGGCAATTAAGCCTGACTGATTTCAGATTCATAACGATTGAACTGTTTCTCATTCTTCTCTATTTTTAATAAAAAACTCTCTATGATTTTGGATGATAAGCAGCCAACACATCTGTAGGCTATCTCTATTTGACAAGCTTTAGTCTATCTTTACTTGGGGTCAAGCATGACAAATTTCCAGGCAGATAACACTTGTCACATCTTAAGGCCATCAAGACAGTAATCATGTCTGCTGCTCACAGAAGAAGCATCTGCCACTGCAACAAACGAGCTCTTGATTCACACAATCTCTTGCTGAGCTCCCAGCTCATTAGGATCTCCCAACTGCTGCCTCTTACACAGGAAAAACACACCTGTCATTGAACAAGCAAAGTGCCTCGCTCTCTGCTGCAGCCTTGAACAGAGCATCTCCTGCTGAGCCTGAGCTTCAGAGGATCAAGCGCCTCTTCACTCACAGAAGCAAGATCTTGTCAGACTGTGTATCAGCATCACCTGGTAAGTGAGAAGATCTTCAGCAGTGAAGCTTTCACACACATCCTAAACCCCGGGTGCAGCGGTGCCTGCTTCAGGCTGGATCCCAGAGCCCACACCGAGGACAGCATGGGGCTCAGGCAAAGCCCTTTGTACTCCACAGCTCCCCCTCCTTTGGGCACCTTGCCTAGGAAGACATCTTGGAGCCAGGACATCAGCTTAACATTTACCATAAACTAAAATTTCCTCAAGGCCCCCAGACTTATCTAACTGCATAAGGTTATACACTTGGCAGGATCATACAGGAACATTTAAGTCCCTGTTCCTACTTACTCATTCAAAGGCATCTGTCCCCATCTTGCCTTAAGGTGAGAAACTCCTCTAGTATGGAAAAGGACCTAGAAAAACCTGGCAGTTAAAAATAACAAAGAAGTTCACCTTTAGAATGCTTGATATGAAATTACTTCTCTCTTAAAACAAACAGTGTGTTAGGAAGAGGTGAGATTTCACTCAGGAAAACTTCAAAGGCAGTAGCTTTCATAGGATTAACATCTAAAACACCATCAGTCTAATTTGCCTTTTAAATAATCCTATTCAAACATCATTTTAGAATTCCAAGATAAGAAAATAGTCTTTGAAGGAAATAAAGAAGAATTCATGTCTTTCTACATTTTGACAAAATTATTTGAAAAAATACTTGGAATAAAATTTAGCAATTTTACATGTCTCAAAAAAATTAACATGCCAAATATATTTGGGAATTTGGGTTGGTTAATCTTTAAAACATGAGACAAGTACTACTGAGATCTTGGGATAAAACATTCAGTAGATATCACTGGATGTCAGAAGGTAAACCAAGAGCCTAACAATGGGGGAAAAATTCCTGAGATAATCTTTGCAGAGGGAAATGCCATGTCTTGTTTTCTGGAACTGATGTTTTCTTTAACACACCAAATAATCTGCTTTGCCTGTAGGCACTAGATCCCTTCTGGCATCCTTCCTTCTTACACAGAGAGAAAGAGTTACTGCACAGAACAAGGAGTTTCATTCCAGAGATCCGCTTTCTCTTTCCTACTACTACACAAACTTCCCATGTGAACTGCAGCAAAACTCTTTTTATCTCTTTCCACTAAGACAACACCTGTGAACCATAACTTAGGATAAGTATACAACCAATAGGATTGTCAAAGTATTGTTGTATGAACAAAATTTTTTCATTTATGTTAATAAAAAATATTTATTTGGTAGTAGAAGTCAAGATATTTCTTTGCAGATTTACATACACTGTGAAATGAGCCCAGATCTCTGTAAATTTGACATTTGCTCAACAAATGGGAAGGACTTAATTTATCCATTTCTGGAATAACAGCTGGATGACCTTGCAGCAATTTTCTCTACAGAGGCAAATCTAAGCAAGAAAAGAAAGAGAAATCCACAATTTAAAGTCTAAAACTGTGTTGAACAGATGCTATGAATTCAGTTGTGAGACACTTGCTAACATTTAACTTCCAAGTTTGTTTTTCTTTTTTTTTTCCAGAGCATTAAATATAAATGCCAAAAAATATCTTTACCCAAATAATAGTATCATAGCTCAAGAAACAGCCTTATTTTTATATTCTACTTTTACTACCCTGCTTATTATTTTTTTAGTACACATCAGAAGTCTGGCTTTTAAACAACAACAACAGTATTTCATAAAGCACTGCTCAACCACTAAGCTCCACTGGGCTAAAAGAACCATAAAAGCATCAGAAATTAATGAGCACGGTGGACCACAATCCAAGCTCCCAGAGGCAAGATAAAATAACTGAGTATTGAAATGAATTTCTTGTACCCTATCATAGGGTACTCAGTATAGGTGTAAACACAAAAAATTTCACTTTTTTGGGGTGCTGTATATGTAGTATAGATGCATGATCTCCACTTGTAGTATTTAACACATTTCATCTCATTCTAGGGAGCTTGTTTTAATGGAAGAAAAAGAAGGGACTCAGATGTATAAAAGATTAAAGACCATCAGCCAACATTTGGCAACATTATATTAGAGTTTCAGATTACAGACTCGTGAGAAACTGGTTGTTTTTTAACATCCTTCTTACTGAATTTTTATAATAAAAGAAAGAAGCAAATTCTTTGAAAATCACCATGATGAAAAATCTTAAAATTATTTCCCTCTAAAATTACTCATTATATACGAAGATGAGCATGAGCAAATGTAAAAGCATAAAATACCTTGTGTCCTTCTTTAGAAAAGACACTATTATTTACAGTCCCTTGTTCTTTCCCACAAAGATTTATAATTTTTATTTTTCTTCTAATAAAAAACCAAGAGTAATATGCAATTATGATGACAATTTGGTTGATAAATCTGGAAATAAATATATTTTTTTAGTTTTCTCTGTCGGAAAAGGGGCAGGAACACCTTTGGGAATGAGTTGTTATGAATAACAATGTCATATTATTGCTGACTTTACAAGATACATTATTTTAGCTGGATCTTATTACAAACTTCCAGCTGTTCAATAGAGTTAGCAGAGAAAAGCACTAGTTTGAGAAGCAGCGAGAAGCCAATGCCATCAGCAGCAGTAGTTGCCACATGCCATGAGGAGGGGGAGGCTTGCAAGGTCCCTGTGGGAGTCCAAGGGCTAGTTTGAATAGGGGTTTGAGCAACCTGGAACCTGCCCCTGCCCATGGCAGGAAGACTAGATGGTCTTTAAAGGTCTCTTCCAACCCAAACCATTCTCTGATTCAATGACAAAGAAAATCGAGAGAAAAAATGGTTCTCATTAAAAAACCAGTAACCTACTATTAAAAGACCATTGGATATTCTTTAGCAGCACAAGATAGGAATTTGTTCAAAAAGTTAATTAGTCAACACTATATTTAGTTTTTTAGTAAATTTTTATATCCTTTTAATAGGATCAATAGGTAAATTCAGTATGCTGAAGCTCACATTTGGTATTTAGTTATTAGCTTCGGGTAGCTACTCAGCAGTAGCAACAGGCCTTAAATGCTATTGATAATTGTAATTGGAAACTGCAGAATTAGTCTGGTAAGAATCAGGTTTAGCATTGTAAAGCCACTATAGAATTCTGTACTACACTGCAACAACATCACAATTCCTCATGGATACCTAAGGAAAATGTTGTGAATTGTGAGTACTACAGTCTAACAAGGCACATTTAGAAAACACTTGATACTTTATAATTGTATTTAAGAAGATAAACCATGTATAAATCATATATAGAACATAAAGTTTTCTTGAGACCTCTCACCTCTAATTGTCCAAATCAGTCCACCCAAAGCTATCCCTACTGTTCTGTTATTTTAACTTCCTGGTATTCTGAAAGAATTCATAAAATCTTAATGAATTAAGGTATTAATCCCCTCCTATGAAATCTTCCAGTGAATTCATTAAGATACACCACATTCAACTCCTTTGCAACTGAGTTCTGTTCAGTTTATTATCTAACTTCACCGAAGAATTTCTAGAAACAAGGAAATATCCAGCTAACTATGAGCATCTGTGGCCTTACATAAACACAAAATGAGCATGATGGCTTTTTTCTAATCTTACAGTGTGGGAGATCACAGTGTATCAAAAAGCCTCTAATACATTGAGGACACTGGAGATTAATCTTAATAATACCAACTAAATAATTTCCAGATTTTTAAATGGATTTGGAGAAAAGATTGCTTTGTGTGCCTGTTTTACAAATAACCATATTACTGTCATGTCCGTGAATCCCAATTAGGTAGCTAATTAATTGTAATTAATTCATTCATTGTAATTACCTGTAATTGTAAGAGCAACTCAATCCCCTTAAGTTTCTCACTCATTAGTTCCCACATAACATGGTTCTGTAAGATTCTTTTCCCTTGGCAGTCTGATGATCAGATTACCATAACACCATTATGGAATTACGTTGAGGAGAGCTACTGACTTTGTCTAAATGAAACACCATAACATCCTCAAAATTCACTTTTTTTCTCTTGAAAACTACAATGTGTAATCTGCATTTATGACTATATGTGTCTGGAAGTACAGTGGAACTGTAAGTCCAAATAATTATATTACAAAGTTACTGTACATATCTTCCATCTTGCATGGGGAAAAACAAAAGAGAAAAAGAACTTCAAATACTGAAGTAGAAACTTATATTAAAATAATGAAGAGCTAAGTGCATAAAACATTTACCTATCCACACTCAAAGAGAGAAGTTTGTCAATATAAAATGACTCATACAGAATCTGCACTCCTTACATGAAATATATTTTCAACATTTTCTTTCTTTGAAACAAAACTGGCAGGAGTTTTAATCCTCATTAAACTGAAAAATGGGTATTGTTGTCACGGACAATAGGCACAGAAAAATATGAGAAGCTAAAGCATAGCTCTGTTAATAGAAAACAAACCAGGCACTTCCTACAATCTTCTTCTCTAAAGCAGAAAAACATCCCAGAAAAGGATCTTTATTTCACATTTTCTCTGCTTTAACACTGCTCCCACAGACTCTTAGATAGCAGCTCCAATGGCTGCAACATCTACCTCCACATAACCCAGCACTTTATCACCTCTTGGAGGAGAAGGAACAATGAAACCCATAACCCATTGGGCATCTTGTCTGGAAGCTAGGTTGCAGAGACAGCAAACAGGTAAAATAATTAGCACTTAGGCAAACAAAATATGATTGTTTACAAAATCATAATCTTTTATTTCAATCAGAAGGTTTTGAAATTAGTATGACTTTTAGTTATGCACAGAAAAATTCCTAAGTAAAAGCCATCTGTCCTTTCACACACCATATTTAGGTGCCTTCAGGTCCACAACTGGGCAGGAGAACAGATGCACTCCCACAGCTGGGCTCTCCTCTGGAACAAACTCTCTCCAGCCACCACAGAGGCAGTGAAATACTAATGATTTATTTTATCAGCTTGGTTGCTCCAATATTCATTGTGCACACCGTGTCTTCACACATAGGTTTCAAAGGTGACAGGGATGGAAGGGAGTCACTGTAAGATCAAGTCCAGCTTCTTATTATCACAAGCACCACCTCAAAAGCTTGAGCTTTTCACAGAATCACAGAATATTCTGAGTTGGAAGGGATGGACAAGGATCACTGAGTCCAACCTCTGGCCCTGACCATCCTTGAGAGTCACACCATGTGCCCAAGACTATAGTACAAACACACCTTCAACTCTTTTGTTCCTTACCTCATTAAAAAAATGTTTCAGAACTGTACTCTCCTACCTTTTCTTCTTCCTAAGTTTTCAACAAATGTTTTTTCAATAAATCTTTGTGCCAAAACTGGCTTGTTTAAACCTCGCTCCTTTGCAGTTATTTGATATATTTTTAGACATAGCTGCTACCCAAGTGCTGAATAGCAAACCCAGTAAGCAGCTCCTGACTCACTGACACACAAAGACCCTGTACTTGAGAGAGCTGTACTTGACACAGGTACCCTCAGAAAAGCTCAGTGCCTGTGGCTCAGAGCTGACCCAACACAGAACAGCTGGTGGGGACAGCTGGGAGAGGGCAGAGCTGCCCAACCCTGAGTGGCTCCGCACAGGCACCCTCAGGCAGGGGCTCCCACAGAGCGCTCTGAGTGATGGCAGGAACAGCCTCTTGGGTCTTCTTTAATGAAACACCTCCTCTCACTACCCTGGGAGTTTTCTCTTGCCTTGCTTTTATCTGCCTATATTTGGATTTCTAAATATTAGTGAATAGAATTGGGAAGATGAGACAGATGTGATGGACTAACATGCAGCCAGCCATGCTCTGGCACCAAATGTGACTGCACAGAAAGCAGCAGATAACTCACTGGCTTTGTTGTTTCTGTAATTCCCCTGCTAATTACCTTCACTGATTAAATACCTTCCAGTTACTTCTCCCATTCCAGCCTTCAGTTTCAACAGGGGAGGTTTTAGCTGCACCAGAGGAGTTTTAGACTGGATATTAAGAAAAAATTCTTCACCAAAAGGGTTGGAAGAGGCTGCCCAGGGAAGTGGTTGAGTCACCATCCCTAAAGGCATTTTAGAGATGTGCAGATGTGGCAGTCAGGGACATGGTTTAGTGGTGGACTTGGCAATCCAATATGTATAGCTGGACTCAGTAATCTTAAAGGTCTTTTCCAGTGGGCATGATTCTGACTGTGATTTAATTCACTATGATTAACAGTTTCTAAAGTTAGTAAAACACACTAGTAAAGTTTAAGTTATCTCAAGATAGAGGTTTTTGGTTTGTTTTTTTTTTTTATCATGCCCTCCCTATTTCTCATGGACCTCTAAGTTATTTCAGAAATCCTGTTTCCAAGACACCTTTGCATCTCTTAACACCCTGTTGTCAGGCAGTCAGAAATGAGGAGCTGAAGTAGAAATTAAGATGTAAATACCAGAATCTGAGACTAAGTACTAAGGCTCTTTTAAATTCAGCTCTATTGTTCATTTTTAATCTTCATAAGGCTCTATTGACCCAGTTTCACAATTACTTTTTTCTGTAATTGTGCCTCCTCAATGAAGTGGGTACAACCCTCTATTCATTTACCAAATTAATGGAGTTTTATATCAAGGACATCTCCTGAATATAGTTTTGGCAATTCCATTATATTTATGCGCTTTATCTGTTGCATCATTGCCTTTCTTGAATTTTAGGGATTTGTCTTGTAAAAGTAATAACTTGAGCATAAATCTCTTCATCAAGAAGTATATACACAATAACAAATGGACTCTCTAGTTCTTTAAGTGTTCACAAAGACATTTCCACTAATTATTCTTTTCTATCATTAATACAGTAATATAACTGAATTCCCAAGGAGAAAGTGAAATGCTGAATCAGAAGCTTTTAAGTTTTCATTAAGAGAAGCTTTCTTACGAACACATACAATGTGCACAGACAGCTACCTTGTATCACAGCCTTAAATAGGAGCACTTACGAAACAAGAGTGGCTTCAATCTTAACAGACTTTGTGCCGACTGTTCATTTTACCTAAATGTAGCATGCAATTTTCCTTTCATCATATGAAATAGTAAATAGTCTGAGATTTCTCCTCACAATTTCCCCTGACCAAAGGTCATACGTCAGCACATAACACATGGTTTGAGATATGTGTCTTCCTACATGGTCTATTTAACTGGGACTTGTCAATACCATTATTTTGTCCTTTTTACTCAAATTTCTTTTTCTGTCTTATGATATCTGGGTAGTACTGGCATGCAGGACCCGAGAAACTCATGGCACTGAGACATATACATCTTATAAGAACACTCCTGCCTCTTCAGTCCAGCTCTCCCCATCAGCTGGAATCAGTTTCACAGACGCATTGCTAACAGCATCAGACTTGTGTGCATGTTGACCTTTGCTGACAGTTCATGTGAGCTTGAATCTGTGACATTATATGTAAGTTCATGTCTCCAACTCAACCTGCAGAAAAATGAGTTTCTGCATCTACTAACTTGGTTTTCTACTTCAACAGAGTACCTCCAATATATCTGCTGTCTTCCTTTGTCATCACAGCATCTTCCAGCAGGGTTATCTGAAGAACACCCTCTGCAGAATCCCTGCCTCCGTGTCTCCCATCTCTTGGGGGCACTTAGTTCTTCGCATCAGAGACTCATTTATCAAGTGACACAGAAGAGAAACTGAGACCTGTTTAATCCTCCAGGACCCAGATTAAAAATACACACAGGCTGGTGACTGAAGTAAAAACTCAGATGACATTTTCCCACAGACCGTGCTTCCTCCACCTCTTATTTCAACAAAGGAATTTTGGCTTTATCACCCCTCTCTTTTTGTTAAGCTGTATCTATGAAGTTGCTTTTCTGCTCCATTGCAGCTTTTAAAGAATAAAATCTTGTTGCATGTCTCCCACTACCTGCCCACAGACACCTGAGGCCACATCTTTTGAAATCTTTGCAATGCTGAACTCCAAACATGTCTTGTACAGTCTCAGCTAAATGTTGAGACTGTATTACATGTTTGTTCTAACCACAAAAATATCAGAAAACATTTTCAATGCATTCTGTGTTCATATGTAGCATGTTTGGTTACTAATTCACCACAAAGGATATTTTATTGATAGAAAATTTACAGTTGTTTTTCAGAGCCTTCCTATAATACCTGGACAAACCATCTTCTTTCAGAGTTTTATTTCTAGTACCGCAGATATAGGAATAAATCACTGAGATAGTGCAACACAGGTTTCTACATGGTATCTTGGATGGCTGCATAGATGGAAATCAAGAATGATTTAATTTCAAGAATTATATTTGTTACAAAGAGATTATGCTTACCCAGGGTCACAAAAGGCAAGACTTATTTTCTTAGAAAACTGTCACAAAATAACTGATCTAGAATTAATAATACTCACTTTTCTCTGCAGTACATTTTAATCCCAAGGATTTGTATATTTGCCAAAAAAAGGGCATGAAAGAAGCTAAAATCTCTTGTATGTAAACACAGAGCAACCTTTCAAGATTTTACAAGCCTTTAGCTTTTTATTTTTTGTTCCCTTTTTTTCTTTTTTCAGCAGTCATACAAAGGTTGGAAGGGAGGGTCTGGAGGATTAATAAACCCTTACTCAAAGCTGGGACAACTATGATGTCAGGTCCAACTTCAACATAAACTAATTTGCTCAAAGCCTTCTTGAGTCAAGTCTTGAATACCCCTAAGCATGGAGATTCCAGACCTCCATTCCAGTAAATAAAAGCAAAACCACTTCTACTTATACTATCAAAACATACACAGATGTCAGAAAATACTTTCATATTGCGTTTTACCAATATAGAAAAATATATGTATCTCTACAAACTATGTTTCTAAAAAAGAGAATTTGCTTTCCTGATACCATATTTAAGAAGTAGAAAATATTCCTCACATTGACATGCATCAGTCTTCAGTGAAAAAATTAACTACTGCAAAATGAAATTCAGTGTGTGCAGATTATTTGTAGACCTGGTATAAATACAGGAGATGAGCTATGTATTCATGCAATCTTAAATGTCGAAATTGTCTTTTTCATAGTACTGAGAAAAAACAACAAAAATTCATCTGTATTCTTATTTGTTTATTAAAGAATACATTGTTATGCATGTTACATAAGACCTTTAATGTAGGTAAATGAAGCTCACTTACAACTATATATTCACATGTATATATTAATCTATTCATTTTTCATTAGGATAGCCTTGCAAATACAGAATTTACTGGAATTTTGCATTTAGTACCAAAAGAAAAGGTATTATTTAAAGGGACCTGAGCTCCATACAAAACGGCAACTATATTAAAATGTAACTTGCAAATTCAGCTACTTTTGCACTTTGAGTCGTAGAAATTGACAAATGATCACTTCTGGGTTGTCAAGACCAAGGAATCAATCATTTATAGCAGCATGTAATGTTTTTTGCCTCAATTTTCAGTTGTCCATAAAGAATGAAATATAAAAGAATATGGGAGGCATGGAGAGCACATTGCTACTAACATGTC
Organism: Corvus kubaryi; assembly: GCF_017639235.1. Lineage (NCBI taxonomy): Eukaryota > Metazoa > Chordata > Aves > Passeriformes > Corvidae > Corvus > Corvus kubaryi. The sequence continues at coordinate 2,302,093 of NW_024581098.1, forward strand.
CAATTCTGCCCAAGTGGCATAAAACCAAAAATGCATTACTATCTGACAGGTGTTTCTTGATTTAGATGAAATGAGTTGTGAGTTTCACTCACTAACACATTAATAACCATTTTGAAATCACCACTATCCTCCTGCTCTCTTGAGTCTGCATTCCAGACAGTAATCTTGACTCATCGCCACAAGCACACTCATCTGGCTCATTTATTTTTCCATTGTTAGCCAGAAATACAAGCTAATTGCAATGAAAGAATTCCAGGCATGACAGAAATTCATGACATTAAACAGCTGTTAAAAAACAAATGAAATTATATTTTAAATTTTCAACTTTTTGACAAGACTGCAACATTCCACACACTGAATTTTGACCCATTTTACCTGTCTGTAAACACTGAAAAGACAGAGCAGAGCTGGTTTCCTGATAGCCTAGAAAAGGAAACTTCCACAAAGTGCCAATTTGCTCTCAAAATTAAATATATCATAATGGGAAAGCTATCCTAAGAATAAATCCATAAAGTTGAGGAGAAATACAAAAGTTGTACCAGTTTTACCCGTACTCCAACAAAAATCAGGTTTGAAAAATGGAAAGAACCTTGATCTGTAGTCAAACAGCCTTTGATCTCTGTTTCGAAAGGAACTAGGTATCAGTGAGACAGAGAAAACATTTTGATTAAGAACAAGGATAAAATCCATGAATAAAACAGAGATTCTTCGGACGAGTTTCTTTAAAGAAAAAGGCAATGGACTTATCTAACTGCAAAATGTTGGCAAAATAACCATTACACAGAGGAGAAAAAAAAAAAACAACAAATATTTTTAATCTGGACTGTAAGGCTCAAGTAGCCTCAAACAGCTTTTCAAAGTGTTCATGCAGCTCAAGTAAATATTGACAAATATGTTTATTTACAAAGCTGCTCATCTGAAAAATGTGAAGTTTTAATTTAGAGTCCTCAAAATAGATATAAAAAACATCAGTTGACACAGCTAACAATTACAACTATGTTTGTATCTGTGAATCAGCAAATCCCAAAACTCAAACAAATCTCCTGGGCAGTCCCAATCACCTCCTTTTTTCTTATTCGTATCTTCCTTTGCACCTTGGGACTACAAATTAAGAGCTTAAATACAAAATAACAGCTGTTTTCATTCCATTTTCAGCTTTAGTGGGATCAAGAGAAAACAAAAGGCTTGTGAGGCAGCTTGCTATATACAGATCTCCAATTGAGCCTGGCTAGCTCAGAATATTCTGTTGCTTTGGACTAATACAGAAGGTTTCAAAATTTCTTTGAGACTAAATGATTTCCAGGTTTCAAGTCTACAGTACCATCTACAATATTAAGTTTTGATACTTCTATTTTGTAACTGTTTCTATGGAGGGCCTGCAGGTGTAAAGCGCTGAGGTGAGTTAATTCATTCTACCACCTCCACTCCCACTGTAGTCTTCTTACTGCATCCTAGTAAAGTCTTTCTTTTCCATGCATTTTATGCACTTACGTGCACATTCATCTGAGAATCTATGTCAAGTCACAGTTTTAAGGATATGTGATTTAGCTCATGTCTATGTTATCTGCACAAATATAGGTAATTCACAAAAGATTCCCATTAGTAATTTTAGATTCCCACCTGCATTCACAGCATCAAACATGCTTCTACTGAAAGCAGAGATTTCCATTTCCCCAAAAGACTGAAGACAGCCCAGTGATATTCAGTAAAGAGCAAAATTTCTTTATCATCTGTACCCTTGAAATACGGCACAGACAGCAGTGAAAGGCAGTGAAAGAGGAACATCTGCATCACAAAATCTTTTTGTCCATCTGCAGATAGTCATTCATTTTCATAACCAAATTCTTCAAGCTAACACTCTCAAATGATTTCACCAGGCTTGAAAGTTTAAGGAAGCTTTTGTAACCAGCACATTCAATCAGTTTAAAGTGACAAAAGAGAAGCAAAATTTTAAACGGTGAACACTATCCCAAGACACACCGAGATTTTTCTTTTAATCTATTCTTGCTTCCAATATTACATCTTGCCAATATGTCATTGTAATGTGGTTTATCTCGGCCCATCCTTTTAATGTAGCTGCTCAAGACAAACATGAAGAGAGATTTCAAAAGCAGTTACAAAGCTGACAAGCAAAAACATCCATACAGTGTCTTCAGAAGTAGTGCAACACAATGCCTGAAAATCAGTCTTCCTTTATTTAACCTTGACAAATCCCTCAAAGCCAGAAAGCCTTCAGGACCACACTGGAACAAAACAAAGAAAGTCTAACTGTGGTAAATACTTGGATTCTTTGGGGGTAAGATTTTAAAACAGCCCAGTAAAAAGTGGGACATGAATGCCTTGTCACACAAGTGCCTCAAGATGAAATTATTTAGATTTGCTTTTGAAATAAGGAACAAAGAGGCTAAATATTTTATTAAAAAATCAAAAACCAACAAGAAAACAAGAACAAAAAAACACACCCCTTGACACAGAACCACTGAAAACAGATGAGAGACTCAATGAAGGATATTAAAGAATAGAATCTGTATTTATGTTTAATTTGAATGCTTATCAGTTTCCATGCAGCTGCATATGAGGCTATGAGAACAACTGAAGCTGAACCCACACCAAGTATTTCAGAACTGAAGTGGCATTTCTGTTCGTCTTGTTGTAACGCTCTCTTTCCTCTAAACCCCAACCCTTCACACTGAAAAAGCAACAGACATGATAAATCTACAAAACTATAGGAAAAAGTGGTGTATTACTCTTATCCTAGTCAAGTACTTGGTTTTCAGAAACATTTTTACATAAAACACAATAGACATTGAGACACAAGGACAATGAAAAGGTATGAAGGCAGAATATGCGAGCACCAGCCATTAGCCAAGAAAAAGGTATTTTTCTTTCTTTTGTTTGTGATGATTTCAGGGAACCTTGACAGCAGCACACATCAGGTTACCCACAATTCAAAGGCGAAACAAGATTAGAGGAGATATGAAAAAACCTACTGCTATAGCTCCCCTGTTCAGTAAAACAGAGAGAGAGAGGTTGTTCCGAAGGCCAAATCAAACCAGAACTCCTATTCAGAAATTTAAATTTGAATGTGAAAAAAACAAAGTTGGAATTGTCATCCCTTGGAGTTTCTATGACAACTCCTTTGTCACCTCATCTCCCTGCTACCAGCACAATAACTGGCAGCACTTTTAACCTCATCTGGGTCATGGGTAACAGGCATAAACTCAGCAGTTTTGTTCATCTGGTCTTGCCAGGAACCAGGGAGCACAGACCCAGCCATGCAGTGACAGCTGTTCCATGTTCTCTTCTATCAGGGCTAAAGATCTGCATCATTAACTGCACTGGAAATCACACAGCTCAGTCAGTGGAAAAAAAATACACCAATAATTCATCCCGATACACAAGAATGGTCAAAACCTACAGAATACAGGGTCTTTAAAATCTGATTTAATATGAAGACAAAGAGCAATCACGTTGCAATTGTTTATGGAAAGACATTCAGAAGGTCCATAGTGAGTAAAAACATTAAAGCAGCTTAGCTGTGGATAAACACCAGTTCAACATTTACATTCACTATGGCAACCTACTGCCTCCCTCTTGGACGTATGCTGCTTCTGTATCTATATGGCCTGTGCTATGGTTCCAGAGACATGTCTTGAGGAGACTGAAAAGACTTCTCTGAAATCACTGCCATACCTCATGAGTCGTAGCACAAAGCTTGGTGACTTGGCAACCTTATTAGCTGTAGAATAACTGACCTTCACCAGCTCCCTGCTCATCTTCTGTGTGTTTGAACAGCAGCTGCCAACATCTACTATCACACTACTGCCAGTATAGTGTACTGTGATGATGAGGGAATTCATACTCTGATCATTACTATGGTTACTAAATGCTACAACAGAAAGATTTTAATAGAATTTACTCTTGTGCTCCTATTGTTAAATTCTCTGTAGTGGTGCAGAGAATGCTTAGTGATAATTACTAGAAGTCATTTTTAAAAGTCTTTTGGGTTTCCTTTATTTATTTTTGCTTGGCCCTAATCTCCATTAATTTATAAAAAGTAGACCTACAACATGGAATTGAAACAAGTTTTCCAGCTGTACTGTATCCGAGAGTTCAGCTATCGTTTGTCCCTTGCCTTGTATCCTAAGCATTATTCCTAAGGAAGGAATAAGTAATTACATGGCTGTGGTTCCAGAGGCACATCTTGAGAAGGCTTCTCTGAAATCACTGCCATGCATAGTGCCAAACACACACATAGTGACCTAGAATTACTTATGCCTTGCTTAGTACCTCATCACCACAAATTTTCAGTATAGACTACCCTAACTTAAATCAGTCTAAAATAAAACTTCTTGAGAATCCCTTGTTCTGTCTACTACAATTAACATTGAGACTTCAGGGGAAGGGGAAAAATTTTGTTAAAATGTTCTGTTTAAAGACTTAAAACAAAACAGGAATTTTTAACTTTAAAACAGTTGGATTTAGCTTTTTCAGTTTATAAAATAGTTAAAAATTAAAGATTGTAAATGAAATGTTTTTTTATTCTAAGCAACCAGTTGGTTAAAAAAAAATATGACTGACCTTCCATCCAACTGAGATGAGAAAAACCTTCAAACCTGCAAATTATTAAAGCAGGAAAACTCTTTCAACCCCAGGAATATCTAATGAGAGTTCTGCAAAAAATGAACAGCATCACATCTTGATTAACATGTTCTTTTGAAAGAAGAGAGAGACTCTCAACAAAAGGCGCTCACAGCCTTTTTTAATTAGGTTTGCCAAAGGTAACAGGTCACTGCAGGAAGAGTTCTGAGTGCTCTTTCCTTTATTATAAGCATGCTCTAGAATAGTATTTCAGGTTTGCAAGAACACCATGATATCATGGATAAAGAGCAAAATGGCTCACCAAACTATGAACTACTTCCTATCTTGTCAGCATTTGCAGAAAAATATAATTCAAGTTTTACCCGGTGGAGGAAAGACTTCCGTCTAAAAGGAAGGTAATACATAAAAGTCTATTTCCAAAGCAACCAACATAAATCAAAAAGACTCTAAACTCAGACTATAATGAGGTGAATCCAACGAGAGAGGACTATTCACATTTTTAAGGTTAGGTGAAGTGCTGCTCCCTTGCGTTTGCATTCATGTTTTCTTTTCTTTTGAGGAGATGATATGGTTCCCATTTTTAAACTGAGTCTTCCATGTATCACAAAAGACTACCAAATAATCAGGAAGATATTTTCGTCAGACCCCTGCATCTATGCTGTCTGAGGAGACAGGCTGTGTTTAACAGCACTGAAAAAATATCTTCTTAAAAGCTAAATATAAGACAAAGTGGAAATTTTTGTTGAAGGAATTTTTGGCCTAAAAGGATGCCTAGGTTTGTATCTGAGCTTTGGTTTATTCAGGAACAGAAAACTGGACAGGAGATGCTGATCACAGAGACAACTCATCACCACTGAGGTCACTGCCAGGATCAGTGGACTGTTCAGCACACAGAACACCTCAGCAGGAGCCAAGTACCTGCCTGGAGAGGGAATGAGGCCACAGCTGGTTGGGATTTGAAGCAGGTTTATAGAGGTGCATGAGTGGGTAAGATGGGTAAATAGTGGATGACACATGACTGTAAATCTACTGGATGCACTGCTGAAGGAGATCGACTGGTGGAAAGAGAGACAACATAAAGCCCCATTATATTTAACGCCAGTCTCGGTACAAATATTGTAGCTTATCTGTTTTTACTCAAAGCCAGTCTGTAAGTATCGTACACTTACTAGCTTAAAAAAAAAAGTCAGCAAGGACAAATCTCAACACAATAAATGCAGTATTACTGAAGCAACGAATATCTAGTTTACAAAGTTTAGTAGAAAGATACCCAAGCTCCTTCGAAGATCCTGATAGTTCCAAATTTCTTACATTCTTACAGAATGTTTCTGCATGCTATACAGTACAATGGAAAAGACACACAAAAAACGTATGCAGTCCTTGATCACAGCAGGGCAATTTCATGTTCAGTCTAACTTTTTCTGTGTTCTAGCACACATATGTATCAGTTGGGGCCTGCATCAACCCTAAGGCTTCTCTCTATGACCCCATTGTACAGCACAGATGTGTGACACCCCAACTTACCCATGTTGGTGCTAACAAGCCTTTGAACACTTCACGGCAAATGATGCACCTGCACCCTTCTGCCTCTAAGACTTTTCACTGCTCACTCCACACTTGATATTCTGGCTCCAAGTCCCATAAAAACCCAAAGGACTGAAAATAAATAAAGAAAATATGTTATCCTAGAAGGACACAAAATGTGTCGTTCACAGTCCTCCTACAGTCATTCAACTTGAGCTTTGGTGATGACTGCCATATGTTATGTGGCTTCTTGCACAGGAGCACTTCAAATATTTTCCACTGTTTACTTCAATAATTATTAAATATGACTATCCTTGGATAATTACAGAACATATCCACAGTTTTCACCATACTGTCTTAGGCATCTACTTCATTTTAGCCTAATTGGAGCAAAACTGTTCCCTATCTTCAGAAATAGCAGCATAATTTTAAGAATAGCTCTACTACTGCATTCCCATGTAATTTTGTTATGACTTGTGGAACCAGCATTTATTTCCCATGCGCTTTGACTCCATCATTAAATATTGCCTCTACTCTTTTTGACTGCACTTTCTGAAACTTTGGTGTTCAATCATTTGACTCGGTGTCACAGTTATTTAAGCTGTTGCTTTATCTGTTTTCCATACGCTGTTCTGGTGGCTTGACCTTAGCTAGACACCAGGTGCCCTCCAAGTTGGTCTAGCACTCCCCTTCCCAGCCAGACAGGGAAGGGAAAATAAGATGGAAAGCAACTCATAGGTTGAGATAAAACAGATTACTAAAGCAGAAGCAAAAGTTTGTGTGCACATAAGCAAGGAGGAAAAAAAAGTTTATTCTCTACTTCCCATCAGCAAGGGATGCTCAGACACTTCCTGGGAAGCAGGGCTTCAGCATACAGAGCTGTTGCTCCATTGCAAACATTATAAGTAACAAATGCCCCCTGGTTTCTCTTCCCTCTCTTAGCTTTTGTATCTGAGCTGACATCATATGGCATAGAACATCCCTTTGGTTGATTTAGGGTCAGCTGGCCTGGTTGTGTCCCCTCCCAGGATCTTGGCCACCCTTAGCCCCTTGATGGGAGAGGGGGGAATGTTGAGAGCCATCACTGATGATGTGCCATTGCTGCTCCACAGTAGCCAAAACACTGTTGTGTTATCAACACCTTTGTAGTTACCAATGCAAAGCACAGCACTGTGAGGGCTGCTGTGGGAAAATGAACACCTCAGCCAGACCCAATACAACCATCCTCAAAAGTTTGTTTGCTGTGGGAAAGAAATACCTGGGCAGCCAGACAGAGTAGCCAGACTATGTGCATACACACCTTCAGCCCACTGTCAGTGCTCATGTCTCTATTCTGGGGAACGTGATGCTTCTCACACTCTCTGAACATTCATCGTTGTACCAATCTCACAAAAGGACTTTGATAACTCAGGTGCAACCAAAGGTCATATGAGGGAGCCCTGTGAGAACAGCCTTGGTAGAAGATTTTTAGCATGGCAAGAGAAAATAGTTCCAGTTAGTAAAATATCTTTCATTCCCTATCATTTTACTTTCAGCAGATGAGGAATTATAGTCGCACCAGATAATATTGATCCCATATTTCTGCCACAGTTCAGAGCTACAAACAAACACTCTCCAATCTAAACAGTCAAGCTAAAGTGTTCCAGGTAACATAGACACAATGAAGGCTGACATTTTGCATCTGAAAAATCATGATGGTTACTCAAAAAGCCTTTGCCATATCTTACTGGCAAGATTAATTTTTCTGTCCTTGTTACTTTCCGTTTCCCCTCCAGACTATCTAATTCTAAAATTCAGAACAACAGGAAATTGCTACAGCGGGGATTACTGTAACACGCATATATCAAACCAGGAGTCCCATGGAAAGGAAATATATATGGACAGATGCTTGATAGATGTTTCAGAGATCTTTATTTCTCCAGCCGCATGGCCGGGGCTCTGCTGAGGAACTCCTCCAGTCATGGGACCCCAGGGTCCTTGCACACACAGGGAAACACAAACCAACCAATGAGGAATGAGGCTGACCAGGGGCAGGGAAACCCCGTGCCTCCCCCCCAGGGCCGCTCTCCCAGGGCTCCATGGCAGGGGGAGGAGACCCCAACATCTCACCCATTTTATTTTAATAAAAGGAGAATGAAAACAACTGGATAAACATAACAAGAACAGTTTCAAGACAAAACAAACCACCCTCCTGAGTCCTTAAATGTCCAAACAGATTCTGTGGAACATCTTAGGGCTGACAGAAGGGAGACAGAACGCTCCGGGCATGCTTTGTGGGGAAACTAAGGCAGGAGAGGGTTTAATTTCTTCCCTCCCTCTTTTCATCCCCCCCTCGGCATCGGAGAGGAATTGTAGGGAAAGGGAATTGTACAGGGAAGCCATGGGGTGAAAAATGGATTAGGAACAAACTGGGGATGGGGTAAACTTAGGAAAGGGTTCATATTGGACATAGGGTAAAAGGGGAAAGTAGGTTGTGGGTAGGGAAGCTGCTGGGATGGATATTGTTTATAATTTTGTGCATAACAGCTGCCTTTGACAGGAATACCTCCAGGCCCAGTAACATTCGCTGCTTGAAAACCCTTCTTTCCTTGCACTATATCAAATTGTACAACTTCCCTATCTCCTGTACTTTGCAGGTAATTTTTAGGGTTATTCCTTTTAATGGCAGTTCTATGGATGAATAAATCTTCCCCTGTATCATCTCATGTTATGAATCCATAGTTGTTTTTTACATTGTACCATTTCACAGTTCCTGTGACTTTCGTGGCTACAACTCCTCCTATCACGTGCTTGCGTGTTCGTCGTGGCTGCTGGTCCCGCGTGGCCGCCGTCTCGCCGACTCCGATGTCTCGGCCGGGCCCCCGCGTTGCGGCTGCTCCGCGCTCTCCGAGCGGCGCTGCTCCGGCGCGTGTCTGGGCTCTGCACGGCCCCGCGTTGCCATCGCCGCCGGCCCCGTGCCCTGTGAGTGGTTCCGCTCCGCAAACTCCACGCTGCCTTGAGAGCGGCCTCGTTTCGGCTCGGCGCTGCGCTGCGCGGCTTCTCGTGTCGCTGTGGGAACCGCCGCTTCTCCCTCCACAGGGCTCTCCAAGCTGTGTGCTCAGAGCGGTCTTCCACACCGATGCCCGGTTCCTGGCTGCTCGTGGCCCACGGCACCGCGGCACCTGCGGCATCGCTCCCTCACTCGCGGTCGCGTGGCCGGGGACCCCGAGACAGGGATGGGGTCCGCGGTAAGGCGCACGCTCCCGAGGGGGCCGGGCGCATCCAGCGCAGGCACCTCCGCCGGCACGGCTGCAGTCATGTGCTCCCGGGATGGCGGCCGCACGGCCTCGGCCACAGGATAAGTATGATCTTCTGTTTTAGGGGTAATGGGACCATACAAATGCTCCTCAAGAGCTTCACCGATTATAAGGGATGCACAGAGAGCTTCTATCGCTAGTCCATGTTCTGTTTGATCCCTTACCTTATCCCAGATCTCGTCCCAAAAACACCCATGACTAGTTCCAGGAGGTTCAATATCAAAAAGTAAGTCTCGAGAAATATAGGAGAAACTTTTGAAAAGCCAGTTAAAAAAATGTTCTAGATCTCCCGGTTCCAATACTTTTTTGTTTTGTTATTCAAGGATTCCTTTTACTTCTAGATACATTTTTTTCTGTGGCTCAGAGTGCCCCATTTCCCACGATTCTTCCATAGTCCAGAGAGAATATCCAAACCAAGATGAGAAGAGAGAGATCTAGAGTGGTTTTTACTCACGAATTTTCTGTCCTTAGGGATCAGTGTCATGTCCGCATTCTCTACCAGTTGCTACAGGGGGGATTACTGTAACACGCATATATCAAACCAGGAGTCCCATGGAAAGGAAATATATATGGACAGATGCTTGGTAGATGTTTCAGAGATCTTTATTTCTCCAGCCGCATGGCCGGGGCTCTGCTGAGGAACTCCTCCAGTCACTCCCTCAGGGTCCTTGCACACACAGGGAAACACAAACAAACCAATGGGGAATGAAGCTGACCAGGGGCAGGGAAACCCCGTGCCTCCCCCCCAGGGCCCCTCTCCCAGGGCTACATGGCAGGGGGAGGAGATCCCAACAGGAAATCATGACATTGTAGCACTTTTCAGAATCGCTTGCAACTGACAAGGGCTTTAGAAGCAGCCTCTCCTATCAGTCCAGAGAAGCAGCGGCTTTCACCTATATAAATTATTTATCTCTCCCTTACTGTTCCAGAAAGCGCTAAGTACGGCCAGAAGACCCAAGGGCCTAGTTAGCCTGTTAGAAATAGGCTCAAACACTGGCTTGCCTTAGGGGCTGGCCTTGCAGCACAATCCTCACGTGCCTTTGATGGGAGCTCAGGGCGCAGCAGGCAGGCTGGCAGGAGCAGCCAGTGCACGGGAGCCAGGGCTTGGGCAGGTTCCCAGCCCATCTGGTCTCACTCCCAAGGTCCTGCAGGCAACTTGAAGCTCACTGGCAGGCCATGCCTCTTTGCTCTCCAGGGAACAATCAAATAATTTATTCACTACCTGGAACCAGAGTGAAAACACTCTTCGTGCACCTTCTCCCTCCAAAGCATACTATGAACTGTCTTGGGCTGTACCCAAAACAAAACAAGAGGTAGTGCTGAAGACAAAGCTCTTAAGGGAAATGAAAATTGCCTGGCCCTGTAAAGAAAACCGCCTCTATCCATATTGAGAGGTGTGTGTCTAATATTTTCAGTTAAACTCAAAAATCAAACAACACAGCTGTCCCAAAGAATTCCGAGGATTCAAGAGACATGATCTCTGCAGGGTTATTCTGGGGAGATGACTCAATCCCCATGAGTTGCACGGAAGAGGTTTGGTGGCTGAGTGATTATGTAAGCATAAAGATAAGTTTCCTCATGACTGTTAATGAAAGTACCTGAGGTCTGACGTCAATTAAAACCAATGTGATAGTGAAGATAGCACCGACAACCTCACAATATAATCCAAATTCAGTACAGCATTTTATTCATTTTAGTGGAAGCAAGGAAGAATCAAAGCTTCCTGAACTGCAGTTCTCAATAGCCCTACACATGCCCAGAGCATAGACTTTTAAAGGTGCTCCAAGGGTGGCAAACTTCCTCAGTGGAATAGGAAACAAAGAAGAAAAAATTATTTCAAGTAATAACTCTATTATAAAAGCTATACTGGAGTCACATGTCTTTCTTTTACCATTTAAAAAAGTCAGTCATTTCTAAATATAGAGTCATTGTGAACAAAACTAATCTCCATAGCCCCAGAAGCATTTCTGCAGCCAGAAAGAAACAATAACATAATTATTTTAATTGCAGTGTCTTTAAGACCTAATCTCTAATAATGTGATAGCCAGCTGTTTCTGTAATCTATCTCACTTAAAGAAATTGAATTGGTTGCAAACAGCTGTTCCCAAACACCACCCACACCATGTGATTGCACATTTTAAGGTCACAACATGCAAACTATAGAACCGTGATATGTGGATAGCAATTTTTATCTCCCTTTCTCAATGCAATAGAGATCCAACTGAAGGCAGATAAAGTGCATCCAGTAACTATGTAACTGAGATTAATTCACTTCCTTAATGTAAAATAATCATTATCTGATAAACAATAAAGTTTTATCATCCAGTGTCTGTACACCGAAGCCAAACAGATTGAAATAAAAAATGAGGCTATATATGTTGAACTCTGAAGCTATCATCTTATCAAGAATGCAATACAGTCTTCATTTTAAGTCTTGGAAGCAAGATTTGGTATCCTTCCAAAAGGAGCACTGCTTACTGATCTGCCATTACTTGTTTGACTCATGAATTATTGGCTAAAAACACTATCAACTGTCAGGCTGAAGCAAAAAAAATACGCAATGGTGATCCTTGCAGTTCCTAAAATGTTTGAAAAAAGCATCACTAACTATGTTGTACGGATATGGCATATTAAAAAATAAAATGTATATTTAATAGCAAAATTCTTAATATTAATATTTATTCTTCAGATGCAGAGACCCTACTTTACATCGATCTATGGACACTTAAGTAACAGTAGACATTCTGTCCTTAAGTATAAATTACATAGTATAAATCAATCCTTTACAGATTGAATAGCTGTTCATGTTTCATATCCAGTTCCAGACCAGCAAGTGTAGCGTGCCCAAAATTTTCACTAAAGCCAACAAAAATGAAGGGTGTTTCAGTGAAATCTACATTTTCACAGATTCTGGATCACATTCTGATCATAGACTTAGCTTATACAGAGTGTTGCAGGTCTTGGGACCTGCAATCTGTAATGGTTTGTAATGTAATTTTCAATCCGTAATGGTTTAGGCTGGGATAGAGTAAATTTTCTACACAGTGTCTGCTATGGGGCTATGCGTTGAATTTGTGCTGAACACCGTGTTGCTAACACAGAGATGTTTTTGTTACTGCTGAGAAGCCCTTGCACAGCCTCATGGTCTTTTCTACTTCCTTCACTACCCCACCAGTGAGGAGGCTGCAGGTGCACAAAGATACAGTTGGATCTTACTAAAAAAAAAAAAGAAAAACAGAAACAGGATAAATTCATTAAAATTAAACTTTACTTAAATACGTAGATTTCTATGGCTATTGTTTATACACTGGCAAATGTTGTGAAAATGTTTTCCAGACAGAAACTACGATGCAAAAGCACTACTAATCTGACTAAGAAAACTGGTTCAATGATACAAAGAGAACATTACATGCATATAAGGAACTCCAAAAAAACACTAATATAAAAGGTGTGCTTATATTTTATCTCGATATAAAGCCTGTCAGACTGTGCATGGGTCTCAGCATGTGCACTTAATATTTGCATTTCTCCCTATAACACATAATTTATGAGACAGACTTCACATACACTGTCTACATCATGGAAGTTGGTCTATTACCACAACAGATGCCTTAAGCAAACTAAGTAGAACTTCTGTTTAACCAAATGGATAAAAATATATTTTCTCTTCATCCTTAATTTATCATGCTGGTTGCCAGAAACTATACACCTGAGAAAATACTTATTTCAGAAACTGCACAAACATTTAGCAAGGCATATTTCACCCTTGAAATTCAATTAAAAAACCCTATTTTCCTATTAATAGCTGGACCAAGATTTCTATATATAATGCTTTATATAATACAATATAAAATAATATTTTTATAAATTATTCTCTTATAAACATAAAATAAAGGAATCAATGAATTTCTTCCACCCAATATAATCTGTAAAACAGGTAAAATGTTTAATTTACTATGAAATATATTAATAGCAGAAGTGTACATTCAGCAATACTAGTTTATTATGAAGGATCTGAACACTTAAAATCCATCACTGCCCAAAGAAAACAGAATGTGCACAGTCCCTATGAAAGTGAATGGAAGCCCTTTTATACAGAAATATTCCTGAAGTTGTACTTTGGAACACAGTTCTAAAAAACGCAGACAATAAAAGGTGATGAAGCAAAAGTTTGATATCAGAAGAACTTCCGTTTTGTGGACAATCTTGGGACAGCATATCAATGTTTACTATTTTCAGCTCAGAAATCACAGAGGATTTATCCTTGGAATCCATCATTAGAATAGAATGATCGGTAGCATATGACAGAGTTATCAGCAAAGTATTATTTATTTGAAATGAAAACAAACTGGACTGTGAAATAATACAGTTTGCACACACACAAACAAAATTTCATGAACTCATATGCACATTTAAAATGATTCTGTAAACACAAAAAGTGTGTACAAAATCATTTTTCACTGATGCAGTAAGACCTGCACATTTCTGTTACCAACCAAAGGACAGTTTCAGCACAGTGTTTTTCCCTCCTTATGGAAACAAAGCACACGATCACATCTATGAGTGCTGAATAATGAAAGGATAAATTCCACTTTTTCATACTGATATAAATTGAAATATTAAACAGCTATGGAACTGGCAGCACAAGTGCATTAAAGAAAGCCTGCAAAAGCTGAAAATGAAGCCAAGAGAAAATTGAACTGAGGTACTGAAAAGTATCTCTCATTTTGCAATGAGAAATGAGAGCCTTCAAGATACGTCTTCATGGTCCTATATTCTGACAGGCTCACCATTACTTAGAGGTAAGGACCCAATAGGCAGTGAGCAGCAGGCATTTTACTAGCTCCGTGTCACCTTTATATAAACCCAAGGCAGAGGCAAAATCCCAGAAACAGGATTAATATTTCTAAAGCAAAAATGAGTTTGGGCAGCTTTTATACTAATTGATGGCCTGGAACACAAACACAGCTACTATAATCAGAATTTACCACATCGCTTGCAAAAGACAGCCACAGTATAATCTTTTCTTCAGTGTTTGTTTAGCACTTATCAAGAACAACCTTTTGACATAATACAGTAAGTGAAACAGAGAAAAAGAATAAAAAGGAGAGATGAAAATTGTGACATGCAAATGGTAAAGTATTTTAAAATGAAAAAGGAATTTGGACAGTACCAACTGTCTAGAAAACTTCGGGCACATAGGGAAGATGAGACAAAAGTGGGGCAGACACAAGAATCATGAAACCATAGAATGGCTTGGGTTGGAAGAGAACTTAAAGATAATCTAGTTCCAACTTCCCCACAATGGGAAAGGACATCTCCCACTAGACCACATTGCTCAGAGCCTCATCCAGCCTGACCTTGAACACTTCCAGGGATGGGAAGTGTTCCACAACTTCTGTGGACAACCTGTTCCCAGTACCTCACCACCCTCACAGTGAGGAATTTTTTCCTAATATTTAATCTAAACCCACTCTTTCAGTTTGAAGCCATTCCCCCTTGTCCTGTCACCATATGCCCTTGTAAACAGTCTGTCTCCAACTTTCTTGCAGGCTTCCTTCAGGTACTGGAAGGCTGCAATTAGATCACCTCAAAGTCTTCTCTTTTCCAAGCTGAACAATCTCTCAGTCTGTCTTCACAGAAGTGCTCCATCCTTCTGATCATATTGGTGGCCTCTTCTGGACTTGCTCCAACAGGCCCATGTCCTTCCTGTGTTGGGGATTCCAGAGCTGGATGCAGCAATCCAGGTCAGTAATTCCCAGGGTCTTCCTTTCTACCCTTCTTAAAGATGGGTACAATGTTGCCCTTTTTCCAGTCACCTGGGACCTCACATGACTGTCATGACTTCTCAAATATAATGGAGAGTTCCTTAGCAACTACATCAGCCAATTTCCCTAGGGTTCTGGGATACATCTCATTGCGTCCCTTAGAGTTATGTATATTCAGGTTCCTCAGGTGAACCTGATCTTTACTTACAGTGAAAGGGTCTTTGCTCCCCAAGTCCCCATCCTGCTGTCCATCCACTCAAGAAGTCTGGAAAGAGAGGTTGCTACTGAAGACTGAGGCAAAAAAGTTGTTTGGTATCTCAGACTTCTCATTCATTGTTACCAGTTTTCCAGCACTGTTTACTGGGGGTGTACACCTTCTTTGACCTTCCTTTTCTGGTTGTCATACCTGTAGCAGCCCTTAATTTTTACATCCCTTGCCAGGTTCAGTTCCAGCTTTGCTTGGCCTTCCTCACCTTATCCCTACACAGACATACTTCATCTCTAAACTCTTCCCAGGTTACCTGTCCTAATTTACACTGCCTATGCATTTGCTTCGTTCCCTTTAGTCTGACCAGCAGTTCCCTACTCAGTCATGCTGGTCTCTTGCCTTTCTTGCCCTACTTTTCTCTTCATTTCTGTAGACTAACTAAAAGATAGATCCTTCTGCCAAGACATTAATCTTGGGCAATTTTCAGTTTTGGCATGGATTTTACAGCCTATTTTTATCTTGCATTACCATCACTGGCAGTACAGAATGTGAAAGAGAATTAATATAACAGAGTCATGCAGTCCTCTTTGGGGTAGAGCTGTGAGCAATGCCAGTCACATAGGAAAACAGCTGAAATAAAACTTTGAGTGCCCATTAACATTTCCTTGGGTTAAAAATCTGATGGATTAAGAACCTGAGGTCAAAGAAGCAAATGCAGTTGTTAAACCCTGAAGATTACAACTTTTCTTGGGCCATTCTCTGAACATTTTTAAACTTCTGGAATTACTGCAAGTGGGAACAGTTCTTTTATAAAACTTGCTTGTTGAGAAAATGGAAACTAACAGGGATTTTCTGTATCTCCTACACAGCTAGACCTCCCTCACCAGTAAATGTGTAATTCCCTTTGACAATATCTGTTGTCCTGAGTGATGTGCCATATGTGAATCCATTCTAAAGATGGACTAAAATACCTTATAATTTCAAGATGTTTACAAAGGCAGACAAGAAACTTGACAAGGCAGAACAACAATTGTTTGAAGTCAGGTCATAACAAATAAAAGTAAACAGGTTGATAAATAACTTCAAAATGCTTCATTAAAAGCCTGTATCCTTTTAGGATTTTTTTAAAAAACCCTGTATTTAAAAAGAGCAGTCTAATTCTTTTTCAGTTCACAGAATGAGAAATGTAAGTGCAGATGATGTAAGACTAGTTAAGCCACATTATGTACATTTCAGATTACAAGTATTCCTTTCTAGAGCAGACTGACAGTTTCTCCTACCTGCAGTGTATGACCCTCACAAAAACAAATCAGGATATTCAATTACTTACGTCAGGTCCAAGGATAATGAGGTTTTAGTACAATTTTGTTCCATAAAATTTCATTAGTTACTGAGGTCATATTGATCTGTAATTAGATAATATTTTGCCACATTTTATGGAGATTCTGCAGTCTCACTCAGGCCCTATCAATAAAGTGAACAATCTTCCTTTTCTACAGGCAGATACAGTCAAGAAAACACAAAGGATTCAGGATAAAAGAAACAAGAAAAACTCAAGCAGAAACAAACAAATAAACACATAAAAAATAAAACCCCAAGTCTTTCTCCAAGCTATTAAAAAAAAGAAACAGTGAAATTTTGATAAATTGCCTCCTCCTCCCATCACCAGGCCTCTTACTGGTCTGGCAGGAAAATATGGGAACCTGTCTCTTCTCTAACATTAAGGAAAAGTGCTGTCTAAGCCTATTTTTATGCCTAAACAGCATTGCCCTGGCCATCCTCAGATGGAAGATCTATCCTTTCCTAGGCACTAATTTTTTGCCTAGAATGACCTAGCTGGTTCTAACTGGTATTGTCTAGTACAAGCTCTTGTTTTCAAGAAGAAATGATGCTTGAGTAGGTTATAAGCAGGTGATTACAGGAACAGGCAGATGGTAGACACAGGCAGCAGCTGCCACTACCAGCAAAAATCGTAGGGCAAGGTCACTTCAAGAACTCTGGTCATTACGAGAAGTGGGTTTGGGGAGAAGTTTTTTCTGTAGGTCCTCGAAATGAATGAATATTGGACAGCATGGAACAGCAGATATTTTATTCTATTTTTCCTAGAACAGAACAGAGCAGAAATCAACTACACACAAAGAAGTTACTTGTTAAGCACGAAGTGAAAGGAAAGTGCCAGTCACAACAGAGGGCCACACCTGACCGCTAAGAAATTCCAACCAAGAGGCAAAGGATCAACTCCTTTCCTCCTGAAACGCCTGTATGGGAACTTTGTCAACAAACTTGTGAAGTAAATATTCTAGATGAAACTCCAGAAACAACAGATACATGTGTCATATTGCAGCAGGATAATCTGATTTGCTTAAGGAGGAGTTATGCAAAGGCCACTGAAAACATTCATGCTCAGTGACATGCAGCATGTCTGTTCATATAACTTTATGCTGGTTACCAAAATAATTGGGTTATAAAACTTGAGGGCAGCTAGATTTAGTAACAAGATGCCTAAAGTAATAACAAGGTAGCCAAAGCACAAACATAAATGTCTTGTACTCCTTACATACTTATTTCTGCTGTGCAATTTCTATGCCACAATGTCCTTTAACTTGCTTTGAGTACATGATAACAGCAAACAACTGAGCTTGTGCCCTCCTTTCCCATGAGGTGTTCCGGAGGCTGAACAATTGATATGCCTTACAGTTAAAAACAACACACTACCAAAACAAAGCAACTAATGAAATATTAAAGCACCAAATCAAGCATGACCATAAGCAGAGACAATGAGACACAAGGGTGTTTTTATCTGTTCTTTCTCAGAGAAGGTAATGGACCAGTTTTAACCAATATTGTTCTAAGGCCTATCCTATGAGATGGGATTGTATACACACATGCTAATTATTTTTCTCACTTGTGTAGATTGCCTTTTTGCTAGGATAAATCCACCAGATCTTTAGCACTTGTTGCTTGTAAACGACAACATCCTTAAAAATAAAAAGGAAAGTAAAAGAAGAAAAATTACATAGCTTCTTGCTTGAAAAAATGTAAACAAAACCACCATCAGACTGCTCATGCACAGCCCTAATATATGGAAAGGAAAATAGTTTATTAAATTTGACAGGCCTTTTAGTGCAATAAGGTATTAGTGATCCACAGCTATAGCTACTATATGATAGAATCAGTATTAAATTTTATCAGTAACAGGTATTACAGCACCAAAGGAGTATTGTTACATTGGAAGGAATGTAAAAAAAAGCAACAAAATGGAATTAAAGATACATTCATGTTAAGTCCCAAGATTAAATTTAATTAGTAATTAAACTCCCAAACCATAAATTAAAGCCACATTAGATAAAATGAAGACACAATCACAGAGATCTCTAAATCCTCATAACTCTCTAAAAATCCTTTAAGCCTAAGGGCTTAAGTCAATAACTTACAAAGTTAAGGTTTCTATTTGGTATTTTTACTTTTGGATTTTTCATGCCATAGAAGTCTATTAGCAATTTTGCTGAATTTTCCATTTGAATAGCTGTGATTAGCTACAGCCAGGGGCAGGGCATTTTCTAAATGGAACCTTAGCACTAATTTTCTTGCGAAAAAAAAAAAAAATCATTCAGGGAGCAATTAATTAGGAATGGGATCATGTAAAGGCATGTACCACGTAGGCCTATGGCATATATAGCTACTAAGAACTGTGGTTGTTTATTCCTTTAGTTTTTAAGTGCATAAATTGCATTTAAATATCTCTTTTAATAAGTTATGAAACCATGTGCAAACTTTTCCTGATTTTGAGGGTGGTTTGGTTTTTGGTCGGGTTGTTTTTGTTTTTTCAAAAAAGTTGCAATTCAGAAAGTATCGATTCAACAGAATGAAGATACTATCTACAAAATTACTCTGCATCTCTTTTGAATATGGAGAAAATATAGACTTTTTTTTTAAATATTGCAATACTTCCCATTTGAAATATATGGAAGCACATAACTCTCAGTTATCTTTGTATTCATAATACAAATATGAAGTGAATCACTCTTGCTTTGTTTGAGAACAGGTAAAGAGAATGGTCTAAGAAACAGAGAGGTGTGTAGTTTTATTAGTTTACTCAGTGGTTTTGAGACAGAGCCTGTGACTTGGAATTATTTTACCAGTGCATGCATTTCAATGTCTGATTGTGCCTGTGTAAGAGTGAATTATTCTATATTACTTCCAGAAAGTTTGATTTGATTTAGAAACACTGTTTCTGGAAAAGTAGTACTACTTTTTTTTTCCCCTAAATACACAGTAAAAGATGAATGTATCTGTACCAAGCACATTGAGATAGCAAGCCTCTCGAAATTATATATCTTTATTCAAGATACCACCTGTAGACTATTTTAAAATACATTGACATTATAAAGCAATCTCTGGTTTGGGATTTTGTTTTGGTTTGGTTTTTAATACACATATAATTGATCTCCATTCCCCTTTCTTTTCTCCTATATACTTACAAAACTCAGGTAAAAAGAAAAAAAAATCCCTGTGAATTATACTCAGCGAGACCCTGCTACACACCACAGACAGTATTCATAGCTATCCATAAGATTATTGTGGACTGTCAAAAAGCAAAACAGATAAATTCTGAAAATGTTGTGGGCTGATTTCTTAAACTTCGTAAAATAGACTCACTGTGCAACCCAAGTACCACGGAAAAATAGTTGGAAAAGCAACATGGAATGAAGTTATCATCACTGAGTATGAAAGCAATGCAATAATGGCCTTCCTTTTGTCTAAATCAGAAATCCACATTCATCACTGAAATCCATATGGATCATACAGACTTAGACAGCTACAGAAACAGAGTTCAGAAGTAACTGGAGACAGTTCCAGGTAAGACAGCTGTACCTATTCTGACTGCCATTTTTTTCAGTTCTCAAGAATTAGCAACTAAATAGAAAGGGATTAAAATCATCATACTCAGTATTAATAGTATGGAAACCTAAATATTCCAGTCAGTATCTGGCACTTTTCCTTGCTACACAATAAGCAGGGTCCTACTTTAACTTCCGGAAGAATGATTCCTCAAAGATTGCCGGTTTCTAAGACTTGTGGTAATAATAAATAATAGATGCCACAGAGGAAGAATATTAAACTGATTTAAGAGAACAGAAACAACTTTATTTTCAACTATCCATCTCCTTCAAAGATGGAGCTTTTGGCAAGGGTACACCTTGGGCAACCGAAGTGCCAGTCCTTGTTTCAGAGGCATAGGACACTGCACTGTGGGCTCCAGCCTTCAGTGAAAGTAAAAACCAGAAGAAAGCACAGACCCAAATGCTCATCAAAAGGTACAGATAAAAGGTACTGCTGTACCCCATTCGGACTGCAGAAAATTTATCTGCATGTATGTTCAGAACAGTGAGACCAACAAGAGCACAATGCTCACTACACAAATGCCTCGTTCATATTAGATCCACTGACTTGACTGACAACAGTAGGGGATGAAAATGCTCCAGAAGTTTATCTTAAACACAGTCTAGTTTTTTCACAGTGGGACTGCTTCTAATCCTAAATGTTGTCAGATTATTTCTTTCCTGTCCATAACAAACACCTTTCCTTTCTGAATCCGTATACTTCACTACTGTTGTGATCTTGCCAAGAGCACAAGTGAATTTCAAATGTCCCTAGTTCTCTGGGATCCCACACATTCGCTGTGTGTTCCACAACAATCCTATTATACCATAAAAGATGGATTACAAATTCTATGTACATGTAAACTGTGGTGCAGAAGCACTCTACAGAGTACTAAGTAACCCTGGTCCCTGCATTACACCTTTTAGCTCCTTCCCTGCTTTACACATAGAAGTCTTCAAAGAGAATCATAACACAAGAGAAAAACACAGCACACACCTGGAACTTGTCCCAGCACACAGCTAGATAATAACACATAGGGGCATATCCCAGTGTATGAGATGGTTACCACTTCTAGGTACAGCAATTTAGACGTGGGAACAATGAAATCCTGGTGCGTTTAGGTGTACATCTAAGTTTACAAGTAATTTTCTAGGACAGTATCTGTTTGGACTAGGAGGCATAGTGAAAATAAGTTGCCAACTGCTCCTCCTCTAGCCTGAAGGACCAGGGATTATTCCTACCCTCTACTTTAATGTCTGATCCTTTCCAAGAACTAAGGTACTGTTCAGCATATCTCTTAGTGTTCTGGGAATTTTCAATTATATTAACATTACATGAGATTTGTCTGTGGGGTTTTTTTCCCCCCACATAGTATTGTGTTCCGATGGCAGGCACTCTTCTCTAAACAAACAAGCAAACAAACAAATATTTTGAACAGGGAAGATAATGATTGAACGTTCTGCTATATTATGATGGATTCAGAGGTAGCCCAGAAAATACTCCCTGCATTTTTCTTACTCATATGAAAATGGAATAAGAAAATACTGCTGAATTAGGTCACTGTAAAGATGTGTGTTTCTGGAAGCCAAGCTTTAAAAAGTCCCAGAAGAACACAGGCCTGTTGTTCCAGAAAGGTTGGTCACCTGGACTTAAAGTCTCATACTGCAGATGTATCCCAGGATTTTTCCCCTATAATTACAAACAAAGAAAACCAACCAATGAAGAAACCAAGTACTCTCTAGGTATTGCAGAAGAGTGGGAACAAAAAAGAGCTAGTGTGTTATTTCTATAGTGGTTTTCACTTAGAACACAATACTACTACTACTAATGTAGAGAAGACTGAAAAATTGGGACTCTGACTGTTCATTTATTATTTCAGTTCTTCTGTTGGTTTCCCTGCTTGTATAAAGAGATTGTGCTTTTTATTTTGTTTTTAACCAAGAGGTGTTCACCTGCTATCTGTCATGTCCCATGAACAATGAATATTACACAGACCAAAGACAGTGTTTGACAGACAAAGTATTGGATTTTTTCTTAAGAATTACCCACAAATAATAAATGAGCAGTGGAGCTGACAAAGATGTTGAGAGCATTTCAAGCAAAAAAGAAATGAGATGATAGCATACAGAGACTTTAATTTCTACAGGATTCAAGCCACCACAATTACTTTCATTAGCAGGTTGCTAATAAAAATATTTTGACTATTTTGTTGTATTTCTTTCCCTCTGACAAGTAACCCATTACTAAAGACTATGAGCGGGAAGCACCTTCTTCCACATCATATGGCGCTAACTTGTTTGTAAATACTGCTTTCTCTCCTGGTCAAAAGACATTGCATTTAGTTTCCCTGAAGGAGTGTGAACTCACATGCTATCAAGAACACCAAGGGCAGAGTTCTCCAAGAATAATAGAAAGGGCTAGGCTTGCAAAGCACTGTCCTTCAAGGTTGCTCAGGCAGTATCTAACCATATAAATATGGTTAAAGTAGTTTGGCTTATTCAGCCCACAGAAAAGACAGCTTCCAATACTTAAAAGGCAGTTGATAGAGCAGATGGAGGTACACTCTATGTAAGAATCAACAGTGACACAACCAGAAGCAACAGGCAGAAACAAAACCAGTGGAAATACCAACCTCATACAATAATAATAAAAAATAAACCCCACACTGGGACCATCATTGTTTTAAGGAAACCCTCCTGTCCAACCATCCAGGAGACACTCTGGCAGTCACACACAGACCAGCTGAGCTGGGATCAAGGTCCCTTCACACTGGGCAGCTCAGTGACCCAACAGGTGCCCCGCTTGGCTCCCTACACACCCCACACTCAAACAGCTGGACAAGGTTTTCCATAGCAGAGTTTCAGTTGTCTGGATGCTTAAAGTAATTGAATCATGGTGCAATAACAAAACAACAGCTCGAGCTGGTTGCCTCTGAGCAGGAACCCTGAAAGAAGGAAACCCTGGGCTTTTATAATTTCACAGTCTAAGTGCACCAAAGTCTGGAGCCATCAGCTCCTGCCGTGTTCCCTGAGTACCTGAACCCTTGGCTGGGCCCTTTGTTCTGCAAAGGGTCAGCACTTCATGGCCTCTCGCCTGGAGCTCTCAACACCCACAGCTCAACCTGCAGCTCCCACCATGGCTGCTACAGAGATACTGGCACAGAATCTATTCCTCAACAACTGAGCATTGGAAACAGGTTGCCAGACAAGTGGAGCAATCTGCCTCACTGGAAATAGTCAAGACTGAGATTGACAGGGCTGTTGACAGACTAATCTTAAACCCTGCTTTCAACAGAAAGTTGGACCATTTGATCTTCAGAGCTGTCTTCCCACCTAGACTTTTTAAATTATTTCATACAGCTAAAATACTTTTAAAAATGACTCCAAGAAAGCTGTCATACTCCTTAGCCCTTGTTAATTCTACCTACATTCCACAAAAGTCTGTTTTCCACTCCTTTGAACAGTTAGAAGCCACAAATTAACAAGACTATATGAAATAGTAATGCATATTAAGGTATGCACATATATACTTATAGACATTCTAAATTTGGCGCCAAAGTAAAAAACAAATTTTCTCTAAGGGACTTCCCACTGTGTCCAAGTTTCCTGAACAACTCATCATGCCTCCCTTACTTGGTACCAGCATGTTTCAGCACATTGCTTTGATCAGTTGTAGCAGCTGTCCCCTGCATGCTCTGTTTCATTTGTGCTGGGGACAGACCTGCAAGGAGAAGCCCCACCAAGCGCAGGACCAGCAATGGAAATTTCAGTATCTCCTCTCAGACCTTGAATAGTGAATAGCTTCCAGTATTCGCTATTCCTGTACTAGAGAAGAGTGAAGGATCAGCAACACAGAAGAAAAGAAGGAGGAGATGTAGCTTAAGGCATATGATGGAGTTCAGAGCCAACCATCCCCATCTGTCAGTGCCCATATGAGGACTCTAGGCAAAGTTGAGGAACCACAACTAAATCCTCATCCAGCTCCTGCCCTGTTATTTCACAGACGGATACCACAGAATCTGAAATAATTCACAGCATAATAGCCATTAAATAGCATCTCATCTAGTACTACCTAGCATGGGCACTTTATATTAAACCTTTCAACACTGTGATCCGGAGTAAAAGTTATTACAGGATTTGTATAATTCTCAAAAAAGAGTAAAATTTGTCCACTTGGAAATAGGCAAGAAAGAAGCAGAAAGAAGCAATTATTCTCAGGAAGCCCCTATGATATTGCAAAGTACCCACAAAAACAACCTTTTGTGAGGCATTAACCAGTTTAAAACTCACACATAATCATCTCTGTACAAATTATTTTAAGTGCAAGTATTGTGACGTATTTCTGTAATTCTAAGTAAAAATGTCATTAGCTAAATTTAAAAAAAAAAAGAAGTTTAAAAACCAAACAACTATTTTAAGAACGACACTTCCACTTGATTATGGAAGCTGAACTATGTCAATGTGACTTTAATGTTTTGCAACTATACCTCAAGCCTGTGGCACTGATAACTTTCATAAACACAATACGGGATCTGACAAAACAATGACTTGCTGCAATCTGTCAATTTTTAGAAAAAAATCCCAAACCAATCCATCTTGCTTGATACAGAAACATGCATGACTTTGTAAGAGTGCAAAGGGAAAAGCAAGCCCTTTTTTTTCCTCACACATACACAAAAGACATAAACCACAAATTTTCAGCTGCAAACAGTATTCCAGTTATAACAACTCAGAATAGGCAGTTCTCAACATACTTTAGTACAGCTTGGTAAACATATTTACAGAAACTGAATCTGTTTGCAAAGTAATTGAAAAGGCTTTTCTGTGCAGTTTACACTTGCAACTCAGAGTATTTTTTTTTTAATGCGTGTATTAGTGAGATGTGCAAGGCAGACCTGGTTGAAAGCAAATCGTGACAGAAATTCACAGCTGAGCAAATGAATTAGCTGTTAATTACCACAGGGAAAATACACAGGAAAATAAAAACTATTTTAAAAGATCAAACAGAATTGAATATAAAATGTGCCACCCAGAAACATCATTAACATTTTAAAAGACAAATTTATTAAATATTATCAAACTGTTCTAGTAGAAACTATAAACCCTTCCAAAATGTGCAAGTGTATCTGATGTAGCCTCTCAAACTTGGATGGGTATTGTGTTGAATGCATGCCTTAAAAGTGATTTTTTTATCTGATAGCAGATGAGTAGTTAAATTTACAGACAGGAAGAACTACACACTTTTAGTAAATATTGCTGCAATACCTTGGTAGATGTATAGTAGCTATTTTTATATGTTTTTATGTTGACTGCAAATTAATGAAACTTCGTATAGACTTGTCCATTTTTTTTTTAAGACAATATCTCAGTAATGGATAAAAAAGAACAAACCTTCATCATGGTCTTTACTCTTTCTTTTCTGCTCAATAACACTTCTAAATTATTCTCTGATATCTTCTAGTATAAGTCTATTAAAGCTTTTCCCTATTATGTGTCAATAAAACTCATCACACAGTAAAAGAAATCATAGCACAGTAGAGACAGTATTTTCCTGTCTGAAGTAAGAGGTGTTTGCATGAGTTCCTGCAAAGTGTGATTGTCCTACTTATTACATCTCCCATGACAAAATCAACACTTAGCTCTGAGAAGCCCAGCAACAGTTAGAATCATAGAATTGTTAAGGTTGGAAAAGACCTCGAAGATCATGGAGTCCACCCACAAACCTAACATCACTAAACCAGATCTCCCAAGTGGCACATCCACATGCCTTCTGAATACATCCAGGGATGGTGATTTCACTTCCCTGGGCAGCCTGTTCCAGTGCTTGACAAACCTTTAGGTGAAGAAAGTTTTCCTAATATCTAAACTCCGCTGGTGCAACTTGAGGTCATTTCATTTCATCCTATCACTTGCTACTCAGAAGACCAACCCCCATCTGGCTACACCCTCCTTTCAGGCAGCTGTAGAGAGTGATAAGGTCCCCCCTGAGCCTCCTTTTCTCCAGGCTAAACAGCCCCAGCTCCCTCAGCTGCTCCTCATAGGATTTGTGCTCCAGGCCCTTCACCAGCTCCCCTGCCCTTCTCTGGACTCGCTCCAGCCCCTCAATGACCTTCCTGTAGTGAGGGGCCCAGAACTGAACACAGGATTCAAGGCGTAACCTCACCAATACTGAGTACAGGGGGACAATCCTGCTCTGGTCCTGGCTGGCCAAACTACTGCTGATACAGGCCAGGATGCCATTGGCCTTCTTGGCCACCTGGGCACACACTGGCTCACGTTCAGATGCTGTTGCCCAGCACCACCAGGTCTTTCTCTGCTGGGCAGCTTTCCAGCCACTCTGCCCCAATCCTATAGTGCTGCATGGGGTTGTTGTGACCCAAGTGCAGGACCCAGCACTTCACATTTGACAGACAAATTCTGGTGGCGAAGCCCCCTTCCAAATGTTCTTACTTACTCTTAACAGTGTTAACTGATAGTACATCAACATCTGTCTATCAGGGTGGTTTTCTGCAGTGTACATCTACATTGGCTGCACACACTCCACTAATTAAGCCCTTGTTTGCAATTATGTTTGAGTAATTCTTTCTAGATTTATCAAAAAATCTCTAAAAGTTTTTATTGCGGTTTTCAACATGTGTGCCTTTGTTCTTTAATATTGTTTCTCTCTGGGAAG
This sequence comes from Corvus kubaryi, assembly GCF_017639235.1. Classification (NCBI taxonomy): domain Eukaryota; kingdom Metazoa; phylum Chordata; class Aves; order Passeriformes; family Corvidae; genus Corvus; species Corvus kubaryi. The sequence continues at coordinate 2,329,047 of NW_024581098.1, forward strand.
TGTGCATCAATATTTGGTTTTACTTAGTTCCAGAACCTATCTTGAACAAATTTTTTCCTCCATAACAAAGACAGGGCTTTTTTTCCCTCAAACGAGCCCACAGTACTAAAAGGCCAAATGTAAAGACTCCTACATGTTCGATGAGAAAACCTGAGAGCTGCAGTTAGCTTCAGGCAGGTGACTTTGGATGATGCTTTTCTGAGCCCCCTCTCTACCTTGTTATGTTGCTCTTAAAGCTCTTTGACCAGATCCTCCACTAACACTTAATGAAAACAATTTACACAGCAGATCTAATTCATGCAATACAGGCAGTGTATTTCCATACAGAACTTCTTGTTACCAGTTTATAAAATGATGTGCTATGTGCACTCCTAACTCATGAATTTGCAAATTACATAGGGTATTTATGTCTGGAAAGATATATTACCTGTTGTAGGTTTGATTCACTAAATCTTCACCAATCTTGGGAATTATTTCTTAATATAAATTTGATATTACAGTAATTATATAACATGAGTTTCCTTCAGTATTCTTTTCAATTGCAGTTGTTTTCAGTACTTTCCAAAGCTGTTTTTTCTCATTAGCTTTGCACCTTGTTTTCAGATCAATTAATCTGCATAAGAAATAATATAAGATCTCTCTTGCTTATTTTAAACTAAATGGCCTTTACAATTATATATTACTTTGTACTCTTGAAATCTACTATTGAAAAGACTACTATCCAGTCTACTGCTGTTTTGGAAGGAGCACAAGTTTCCTCTGAAATGCTACAGAACACAACAGGATTTAAATCTGCTCACAGTGAGATCTTGTCTATGTGTTTTGTACAAAAAAAGTTATTTCTGAGGTTAAAAAGAGGCATTTAAACATTCAGTTCAACCAAAAGAACATGGTAACATTTCAATCCAGTGTGTCATTGCAAATGAAGACTGTTTTTGCCACAGAATATTGTAGCACAATATGTGTAAGAGACTAATGATTAATACGTAAAAGTATTCATTCGGCGATAATGCTGTTCCATCCCATTAGCAGGATCGTTACTCATGAAACCAGCTCATCCTCAGGAAACGTTCTACAGCAAACTACAAAGTACTCATGTGCTTTTGACCTCAGTGGATGACTGTAATTTATTGCTGATGTGCTGATAATATCCAGGCAGCAATGTACCTACTGTACGATAGCTTCTGTGCTGCTGTTTCATGAAGCTTCAGCAGAAACTCAAATTTTGATATCAGAGGTCTCTTACACTAGTTAGACTGTTTCTTCCATGACAGTTTAAAACTCCTGCAATTTCTGAAATCCTGATGTACCCTAAAAAACTGGGGGTCTGGGGCTCCTTCTTTCTTTTTATACCCTAACCCAAGACTTGCTTCAGATATCTTTCAAGAAAAATATATATATATTGGGGTTTTTTTCTAAATTATGATATTTTTTCTGAGATTACTTGCAAAAAACACACCTCCAAACTTTCAGAGAACTGATTATCAGGGGATTTATCCATGTGATTAATAATTAAGAAAAAAAGAATCAGAGTGAAAACAAACCCATCATTCTTATCCATTTTTATTTATTTATATTGCAGTAGCAGGCACGAGTATGTGCCATGCACTACAGCCATGTTACTGGCACTTTACAAAACACATGCAAGATACATAAAACTTGTCTCCAAACAATTTAACAATGTACATGTGTCCTTCCTGTTGACATCACTCAATTCTGCACACTTAGCAAATACACACAGCAGTGAGGTCAGATCAAGGGCTAAAAGAGTTGATAAATAGCTAGCATTAAAAACAAACAAAATAATTAAAAAACAAAGCAGCAAAAACCCCAGAAAAATAATTTTGAAGCTGTTTGCATTTACAGACCATGTAATTTCTATTAAAAAAATCTGCAGATTTATAGGATACATATGTTACATACATTATCATACTCAAACTATACTGAAAACCTTTAGTGATTTTTTTCTCTTACAGGATATAATGTTCTCAGAGATTCTGGGGATTGTAAAAACAGTTTTGCTGAAAATTTCAAATAATATTTCAATTTTTAAACTTTTGAAAATAACATTTTCAGTGAAACCATTTCTACCTGAAAACATTTAATCAAATTTGGTCTTCGAAGCACAGCTGGCTGTGATATAAAGTCAGTCTAGACACTATATACACCACAAGCACTGAAGCTACTGAATAAATAAAATTAATAATAACCTGAAATAGAGACATTATTTAATACAAATATTTAAATTTTTACAGGATTATAAATAACATATATGAAAAATTATTTATGAATGCATAGTTTGTTAGCAATAAACCAAATACTTAAATTATTAAATTATGCAAATTTGATGGCTAACTCTATAAATGAAATATTCACCCTGACTACTTGCTAGGCAATCACTGTACATGATGTGGTGTTTCTACAAGTTCAGATATCACAAAGAAAACAGGAACATATAAATTTAGAAACACTGTCAACACCTAAAATTGCTGGATATCATTACACAATGTTAATACATGTCAGTAGAATAAAAATGGAAATCCTAAACAGAGTGATGAATAGTTGCTGTAACACTGCCAAAAGACCAGAAGGGAGCTCATACAAGAAGTTTACCAATGTAGGAGTGACTTTGCAAATATTTATTTAATATTAGTATAGGAGAGAACATATACTGATGTCTCTGTTACAGCTCTGAGCATGCCTAGTGAATACTGAGCAGATTTAAATCTGAAACAGAAGGTTAACAAAATGTGTAGATCTATCACTTTAAAAGCTTCATCATGGTCTCATGATATCCACCATGGTTATGACTGAAAACCTTGCAAGTATTGTGAATAGGTAATGATAATGATTCACCAAACAATTGCAAATAGCTACTCAGAGTGGCTCTAAAGAGTCCAACAGGCATGTGAAAAACTTTAATGTTACCTTGTGCTTCATCTGTCAGTAACAGCATTATTTTTAACTGGATTTTAGTACTTGTGCTCCCAGATTAAATCACTTTTAAAAGGCTCTTTCTCTTTTAACATGTACCTTTATTCTACCACCCATTTCGTCTAAGGACTCTAAAATTTGCAAGATGAACAAGACTAGTTGGGACCAACCGAAGTGCCAATGAGTCAGACCTCATAACAGTAAGCAAGACCTTCTGATCTACCATTTTAATTTGAGTTACAACCACCAACCAATGGTTCACTAGAGGTTTCCTCTACACTTAACAACAAACATGGAATAAACTACTCTACTTGAATGGGTCACTTGAGATCAGTCCAAAGACTGATCCCTTGATACGGGTTCTCTGTTAAAAATGTGGAATTGAATTCCAGGACACAAAACCAGTTTTTTCCAGAAGATGGCAAACTAAAGAAGTTCTCTCGGGCTTCAGTCACCCTCCAGGGGCAGGAAACGTCAAACCTGAAGTTATGAGGCTACCACAAGCTAGCTATGAAAGGCTTCAGTGAAAAGCCTCCAAGCCCACAAGCTATGGGCTTCAGCTGTGCACCAAAGACCTAGAATATGCCAGAAGAAAAAAGAAACAACCAAACAACACCCCCCCCCAAAAAAAAAAAGTAAAATTCGTTCAGAGAAAAGCAAATTAAATCAGAAATATGAAAGGTACTTATAGCTTATTTTACTGAATCTAATCCTAAAGTATCTTCTCCTTCAGAGAGTTAAGTGCGGCACAGAGCAGAAGCAAAAAGTTTGAACCTGTATTTCAAACACTGATGGGAAAGCAAGCTATTCCTCAGTAATGGCAATATTTAATAAAGTGAACCTAGGTTGACACAGTTGCTTTATTACATAAAAGTGAAACCCAAGAATAAGGAAAGCTAAATACAACATAAGAACTGATCTACAATTCTAAACCATGAAAGAATCTAAAAAGGAACATGAAAAATGTTTCTTAAAATGCAAAGAGCACAGAAAATTGAATATTATTATTACTTGGTGCCTGCTGTAGCTGTACAGTTTATTACATTTTCATTGACAGGAATACAGGTTAATTTTGTTTAAATACTTTTATTGTTATAGAATTTCATTTGTAAATATATATTCTGACACATATTTAAATTGTATTTATAGATGCATCTATATAGAGAGAAGTACATGCACAAACACATCTTCATTAAGCAAACACAGGGCTGAACAAAAATTCTAGACGTACTGTCAACACTGCAGAAATTTCTCTATGGCTGCTGCTCCAAATTCTGCTTTTCTGAGACAGTCAAGCAAAGACATTAAACACAAATGTCTAACACATCAAACTAAGTATTATGTCAATTTCCATTACTCTGATAATGCAGTACCTGTATTTCTTTCCAATTCAAAAATACAGGAAATATTGAAATAGTCTCGTATTTTCCTGTGGAGCACAGCTATAACAAGGTATGTATATGACCATGATAGCCACAAGACTAGAATCTGTTACATTCTTTAAAGTATTTAACACTGAATGGCTTGTAAAATGGGGAAATAATATTTTTCTAACTTGAAATTAGTCAAGAAAGTGAGGAACATGGATATCAAATCACTTGTACAAAATTACACTGACAACTAGTCAACATAATAAAAAATAAACTAGATAAATAAAAGGAAAAGGAATTATAAATGCACTAATCTCTATATCATAATTGATCAGAATTTCTAGAGTGTATTTCTATCTACTCATCGAACTCCAAAAATCAGTATACAAATATAAATAAATATAAATGCTCTTGTAAGGCATACCTTCCCTTAAGGAAATGTGGGAGTTAGTATGACATTTTTTGCTTCCTGGTTTGCTGAGTTTTAGGAAAATTGCTCTTGGTGCCTTAATTGAAAGGAAGAAGTGCTCCTCTCTTCCAGTCTCATTTCCTTGAGTCCTCCCACTCCAAATCAGTTTTGTCAGTCAGAACTGATTTTACAAGTCTTCACAAAACAATCTTTTTTCCTCCATGTCCTCCTACCACACTGATGAACATAACAGTCTAACTTAAACCACCACCACAGGGAACCCACAAACTCAAGTGAGCATCTTTAGCAGAAACCATTTCAGGTCACTTCAAACACACTTAGCTACATACACAACCCTCATGTATTTAATGAAATAAAAATTAACTACAGAAGATACATTATTAATATACCTTTTATTTAATATTAATTAATATTGAAACTTAATGATTACTTTTATTAGTTTAATCAGTATTTAATATTAAAATATTTTACAAATACAGGCCTCTTCGGAGTCTGAACACAGCCTTTTCATAAAGCTATTTTAGGTTAAGATCTCAGTAACAGTTACAAATCAATAATTCAGTAGAAGTTTTTTCACATTTAAGGCTAAGTACATACCTCAATCTCCAACTGAGCCTGAAAAGACTTCTTCTGGAAATCCTCACTGAAAACCAAGTAATTAATTAATCAGAACAATTTCTTAAAAGAAAAGGGTCCTATTGGCCCACTTAGCAAAAAAGATCTTGGTTTTCAACATTCAGCAAAGTCTCCTGTTAAAAATAGTCCATCTTCCAGAACAGGTTCCCAGTCCAAAACCAGGTCTGGCTCCAACAGCAGTTTCAACTAGGTAACAAAACTCTGGTCAGCTGGCACCTCAATCCAATAGAGGCTTTTACTGCCAGCACATGTGGTGGTGGAAGCAGGGCAGGCTGAGTGACCCTGGACACATCTCAGTCTTGCCTAACGGCAGTACTTCACCAACTTGGGTACTCCAGTCTTGGCCCTGAACCTCTCTAAAGGCAAGAACTTTTTCTACTCATTACAAAATCTCTGGATAGGCATGAGCACAAGAGCTCTGCTTTTCTTCTTTCACCTGTGTATGCAGAATAGAACATTGAAAGAAATTACACTGCTGGGAAATGGTGAGAGGTTTCCTTGCATGGTGAGCCAAGACCACGCAATCTATAAATTTCTCCATAAATTTCTTCATTACTTCATTTTACCAGTAAGTAAAATTATTCTGCTCTGGCTTTTTCTTCCTTGTTTCCAGCTGCTAACCTTTACTAAAAGCTCCATAAACAAAGACATCCCTCTGGAGTCAGTTGCTCCAATTCCCCTGGAATATATCTGCCAAGAAAGGGCAGGTGGCCCAAACAGCAGTCTGGATGGAAACGTGATAAACCATGCAAACATTTGGGAGCCCTTGTGCCCACAAAATTGGATGGGAGTTGGCAGGTATGAGAGGGTACATTACGTATCTTATTCCCATAGACTGGGAGCACATAAAACTGATTAGTTACCCATTGCAAATACATGAAAGGATGTGGCACCCACGGACTTTGCCAGAGCAACAACATTCAGCAGGAAGGAGACTGAGTTTGCTTAGATAGACTAGTCTGATTCTGCTGAGCCAATCATATGCTCAAAGAGCTAAAAAATATCAGTGGGGACAGTGTTCTGTTCTGCATTAACCAGAAGCAATCTATATTTGATTTTAAATTGTCATATCCCTTAGCATGCCCACTATAGGTGAAACACTGAAGAGGAAGCATGGGAAGCCCTTCAGCACCGTGTTTATGACAACGTCCTTCCAGCAATCAACGTGAACATGCACACAGCAAGGGTTTCTGCTTGAGGTACTGTGTGCAAAACACAGGCAGCAGATTTTCAGAGGTAATGAAGTTCAGAGAAGCTAGGGCTACTGTCATCAAAATACTTCAGGAAATTTAATTTCTTCCTATAGTAGCACCAGAAATGTCACTGGCATTACTAGAGAGTGAGCAATTTACAAGACAGGTAGACAGAACAGAGTTCTGCTTTTTCCCAGTACTAGTAGCAATGCTATCATCATTTGGCACAATCAAATTGAACCTGTCATGCATACATAAGGGTGTTCATGCAAATTTTTAACAAAAGTATTGTTTGGGATTTTTTTTTTTTCAGTTTTGTGGTTTTTAATTGGACTTATGGTTGTCTTGAAAAAATGCATGCCTTCAAATTTGAAGGTTAAGCACCTTCTCAAATTAGAATTATCCCTATTCAAGGAGACACAGATTGAAACATCTTTCCTAAACTTTAATTATATTGTATGATTCCGGCAAAGAACCTATTCATAGGCTGACAGATTAGACTGGAACACTGCCTGGTGGGTTTTGCTTGACATGATGATACCCAGCAATTGGTTACTTAACCAACTCCATCAGTGTGTCCTCCACACTTGGAGGTTTCCATTCTTTCTTTTATTCTGGCTTGTATGTCTAATTGTTCCTGGTGCTATTCTTTTTTGGTTGTATTAAAACCTGACTTGCGTTTAAAACATTTTAAGCTTGCTGTAAGCACAAATACATTGCTTTTCAAACAGGGAAAAAATATGGTTGAGTTTTCTCCCTTTTTGTACTGTTTTTCACCTTTTTTAATATTATACCCTTACTAATACAACATTTATTGATTTATTTTACAGGCAATTTGTCAAATCACAGTTGTAATGACATTTACTTTATTCTCATATAAAATCCCTGAATTGTTGTGACACATGAAATCACGGTGTGCTTTAAAGAAGTGCTTATTATGGGACAACCTCTACAGATGAGGTGAACAGATACCTTTCCAGCCTACTCACACTCAAAATTTATCTTCAGGTATCAAACCCTAATCTGCTATGTTGGATCAGTTAAGCAGCATTTCAAGAAAACATACAAGAGTATTCACATCACCAAACATTAAGTGTACTAAATGCTTAGGCAAGATCATCACAGACCGTAAGCTTCCTTACAAAATCAATACAGAGAGATTTCTTCAGAGCTTGTTAAGGATAAGTCTAATTTAGGTGCTTCAAATTGCTGCAGAAATCTACACTTACCATACACTGAGTCTGAGAGGAGGTCTTGATCTAGACATCCAAATACCCCATGAAGTCAAAATAAGTAATGTTATAAAAAACATGCTATTAGGTTTATACATTTAATACTACATACAAAAGTACTTGTGGTAGGAACTGTACAATTTCTGAAGTAAGAACAGATTTAGCTAGGGAGAACCAATAAATTATGTTGCTTCTAAAACAGTAAAGGCCTCTTTCCTGCCTTGCCTTAAATTGTGGATTAGATTTCCATCATTCTGAAGTTGAAAAAGCCCAAGTACTGTGTTAATGCAATCCTAAAATCACATATAGTCCAGATGGTGCCTAACACAAAATGCCTACAAATATGTTTTGGGTTTTGTATTTGACAGAGTGTATTCTTCTTGATAAGCCAACAAAAAGGGCACTGACAATACTGTTCATTGATTTAACCTTTCAGCCAAGTGACTGGTGTTTGTAGCTGTATTCCTAGCTGGTCTCTGGTAATACTTAAGAGATGCAGATCTTACCGGTTACTTACACCACCTGCAAATTTTCAAATTCCTATTACATTGACAAGAGCTACGGACTCTCACAGACTTTTTATTTATTTCTGCTTGACTTCATTCTAGCAATAACACTGTCATTCTCAAAATGACACTCCTTTGTTTCCAAGTGGAAAAAGGATGAAAAAGGACTCCAAGAAACTGGAAGTCAAGGTCTTCCTTTTTCCGTTTGGGGCAGAACTGAACACTTTCTTGAAAAAAACACCATGAGATAAAGTATTCACCACACTCTTCTTACATGTTGAATGGGCAAATTAACTATAAAATCAGTAAGACAGTTTTATTTCAAAAAAAATTTCAGGCCTCTGATGCAGTTGAAAGCAGCTGAAATTAGCTGCAAGAATATTAGTCCTTATAGGAAAAGGCCAGGAAAATCTAGCTTTGCATTTCAATTTAAAAATGGAATGAAAAATAAAAAAGTAGTATCTTTACAGTAAACATCTATTTTATTACAACACAAACTACACAAATGAGTAATATAGCATTTTGACTATATCACTGATAGTTCAAGGGCATGGGCAATCCCTTCCACTATATATATAATACAAAGTAAAAATTTATACACATGGTTAAAGGTTTTTTTTTTTTTTAATAGACAAGTTGTGTTACTTAGCATTTAAGGTATCTGTTGCACCATTAAAATCAAAGCATAACTTATGCAGTACAGGTAAGATTTTCCTTTGAGGAAGGGTATGATCAGTATGCATCTACCTCTTTATTGATTACTTCTTCCTCAGAGTTTTCTACATCATTAGGCTGTCAAAGCAGCAAATTTATATTCTCTTCTGATTAAATTGTAGCTGCAGCCACTGAGCAAGATTCTTGCTCTGAACGTAATAAAAATCTATCAAAGGAAATCACAGATTGATTGTTATTTGTCAGTCCTACGGAATAATAAGTATCAGTTATCATCTTACTCTCAAAAAACATGACAAGAAAAATACTATTCCACCAGGATAATTTAAAAATAAGATTTAAGTCTTTTTAAGACACTCTGTAAGACATTTTTTTATGTATGATGTATTTCAAAATATTTTTCTTTTTGGAAGAAAATATTTCACTAAACATTTGAGACACACAACAAATTTTCATATAGAGTGGATGAGTCAGCAAAAATCTCAGAAAGGTTTTCAGATCTGATCAAAACCCAAAATAATCTTTCACCTGCAGCAACAGAGAATTTTAAAACCTTACTGAAGCATAAATTACAGCCAATAACCAATAATCAAACAACTCCACTTCACCCCATGTCTAAATAAATCTTATTAAATTCATTCATTATTCAGAGTATTGCCTGCAGAAACATGGAGCAGTGTCCTCACTTTGTGAGAGTTCACACTTCAGGTGTTCTTACAAAACACAGCAGGTAAATCTTTCATGTGTGACTTAAAAATCTTATTTATTTCTGTGGTGCATCATTCCACAGATGACAGTAAACAAAACAAAAACCACATTCACCTACTCTAATGGTATTTTTTTATCATCATCATCATCTCTGTCCTTTTGGAGAAGGTATGAATGTGTCAGCTTTCCTAAAAGATTTTATTTATGTACCATTGAATTGAGCAACATAATCTAGTTATAAACTGAAACATTGCTAAAATCTCCTTTCATAGCATAATCTCATCAGTGGTCTCATGGGTGTTTCCTCACCCTTGAACGGCGGTGTTTTTCCCTAGCAAAGTGCACACAGATTAATGTAAATGCTTCTCTATAAACTTGCCCTTGATGGATACTCCTCACATTCTGTAAGAGTCAAAACATCTCCCTAAAGACTCTCATACTTTCTGCATTACAATCCAGCCCTAACATCTTTCGGTAGTTAGAAGCACCATATTCCTTAAATATGCAGCAAACGACATGTTTTGCTTCATCTCTATTTTGCAACATACATTTCAAATAATATTATGCTCCTTTGAAGTATAGTGCACTTTTGAAACAGCTGTGTGTCAAACCAGTAAATCTGTGCTTGAACATAATGCTCATCTTTCAGTAATTCTGCTGTTGTGGAGGGTAGAATGGGATAGGAAGCAGTTGCTATGTACAAGCCACAGACAGTTTCTGCATCTACAGAAGCTTATTTGCAAAGTCAAGAAGAAAAGCAAATGGTTTGAAGATGTAAGCCCTTCAAGTAAATATAGTAATGTACAGAACTATTGCAAAGCATGTGAAAAAATGAAAATAGCAAAAGGGTCGGATTGGGCTTGGCCTTGTCCTTGTTTCAGGGACTAAGCAAAGCAATATGGACACAGGCCAGTCTGTAAGGCAGCAAATTAACACCCACTTTCATGTATCGCAGGTCCCATTTCCTTTCCTAACCAGAGAAGGTTTGCAGAATGAAGGTCAGGGCTCCACCTTTCCTCGTTCCAACGTCCTCATGAAATAAAAAAATGCAAATGAAATGTGATTCAGTGGTGAAGCTACAAGAGCACTTGCTTGTAACAGGGAAGATGACCTGCTCCACTATGCTGGAGCAGAACAACTGAGATCTGGGAGGAGAGGCAGAAAAAGCCTTTTTGTATTACAGGGATGTTCAATGACAAGTAAGAATCTTCAGTCAGAAATAAGCTGCCTTTCCCCTGCTAATTCCCCCACAGACACTTTAGATATTCAATTTACTCCATTTATTGATGGGCATGAGCATGTTCATGCATTCACACAAACGCTGAAATCAAGCGTTTGCTACTCCACTGGAAACGTATTCAGGATTAAGTAAACATAGGCAGCAGGCAACACAAAGTCATTCAGATGGGAACCGAGGTTGTTCTTTCTTCTTCCTGAAATAAATATTAAGTTTCTATTTCATCTCATGGAATCAGAAGGCCATTTTATTGTATTATCATTCTGTGGAATACCATTGCAACAAAGAAATCAATAGCTTAAAGAAAAGTGGCGTTTTTAATAACCATGGATGACCAACAAAGCCTTAATGACAACATATGCCATCATAATTAAGCCCTTTTAGCAGCAATCATGGACATCCTTGACTGGGTTGGACTGATCAAATTATCTAATGTAGTAAATCAGTTTTATTACCTGAGATACAACCATTGGATTGGTGTCAGACTTATGGAAAAATATTTCAGACATAATTTCTGAGTGTGTTTACTTGGTTGGTTGCTGTGGTTCATTATTTAATTATGAGAAACAAATTACTTAATTGATTCCCTATAAACTGACGGTTCCCAACAATTATTCAATGAAGGAGATGGAAGAAAATAATACTCGGATGCAAAAGCTAAGGGCTACATACTAAATCGCAAAAGCAAAGACCTACATATTCAATTTTCAACAGAAAAGGTTAAGCTATATTTTAAAAAATACCTATTAAATAAATAACCTATGAAGGCATAGAAATGTAAGTATTTTTTATAGCTTCTGAACATCTAGTTAATCAAGTATTACAAATACGTCAAGAAGTACAATTATTCCTGGGCAGGTTAAGTCTTACTAGAAGCAAAAAGAACAAGTGTGACTCATGAAAGACACTTCTGCAGACTAATTAGTAAAGTCAACTGTAAAACCTACATGTACACAAAAATATTTCATGCAGAGAAAACTTCCTCTGGTCACTAAGAGCCCTCATGAAGACCTCTGTGCCACAGGTTTGCAAGACTTCAGAAAGTCTATCCTGCACTACTCTCTCCTTACATTTTTCCCACAGAAAATCACCACTCAACTGAGCAACATTTCCAGCCAAAGCAAAAGACAGGACATGCTTCAAAACAGCAGGAAACAAATCTCAAGAGCAGTGAATAAGTATTACCCAGGAAAAACTGAGCACTTCAGTTCATAACAAAAACTAAATCACTGAAGCCCCATCTGTTGGGAAATGCCTCAAAAATTTCACAACAAATTGGAACCGACATTAAAATCAATTCCTGACTATGAAGAACTCCATTGGTGAATAGATGTATTTGATTTCTGTTTCCTGAATTGGAATATTATTTTCAAGGGAATCTCTGAGCAAGCCCGTTAATCTCCATACACTGACCTGAAATGAGTCAAGTTCCAGCTTTAGTCATTTACTGTAACTCAAAGTTCTTCTAAATGGACATTAGGCCATTGCTCTCGATAAAGCTCAATTCTGAAACAATTCTAGTTTTTGCAATGCTTTGATTTTAGAATGATACAAGGAAAAACTACTAGAAGTGTGCAGTTCCGTTAACTTTCAAAAAGCCCTCATTTTCAGCTTTCATTATGAGAATTTAAGTACAAAAATATGCTTCAAATAGAAAATATACATTGAAACAAATATAGATACAAACCCATTTATGCCATGGCAAAACAGAGCATCCACATTTTTAATTCACCTGACTACAATATAGTCATATGCAGCAAATACCTCAGCAACCAACACTGAAATAGAGACTAATTACTACTTGCGTAAGGTAATTAAATGCACCTGTCAATATCTTAGAGAAAAGGGAGCTGAGGCTCCCTTTAAATTAAATCAGTCAGTTAATTGCAAAAACCTGGTTCCCTTCCCTCATTACTGGGAACACACATGTAGATGCTAGCTTCCAGTTTAGTCCTCCTGCCTGCTGAGTTCTGCCAGACCTGTCCTGGCTCTCTCCGGCTCAGCCTTTCTGCAGGACTCTTCCTTATGGTGTCAATCTCTTAGCCTTTTATTCTCCAGGTACTGACCTGTCCTGTCTAGATTTTTCACTTTTTTTTCCAGCTGCAGTCTGCCTTGCTACTTGTGCTACTTTCCAGCAACTAAACCTGGGCTTTACTCTCTTTCAGGGTGTTTTCTGTGTAAATGGAAGATGGGGAAGCTGAGGGAAGAGAATACCTGAAGTTAATCTAGCATTGACAAATAGAACTGTTTAGCCCCAATATTCAGAAGAAAATAGCAAAGGTGGAAAAGGCCTCCTGAACAAAGTTGATTCATCCACAAAAAATAGTAATTAGAAAGGAAACCCAAAAACTGTTCATGCAGTAATAAAAGATTACTCAGAGATGTTTCAGCTCTCCTATTTGTCTTAGTCAGACAATCTGACATAGACTTAGCTCATTCTGTTCAGACAATGAAAGTTCCCAGTGTACTCAGGTTATGCTTCAGGTTTGTAGTGTATTAAGCCATAGAAATACAGAATCTTAGGATCATTTATGTTGGAAAAGACCTTAATGGTCATCAAGTCCAACCATAAACCTAACACGGTCAAGTCCACCACTAAATCATGTCCCTAAGCACCACATCAACAGGTCTTTTAAATACCTCCAGAGATGGTGACTCACCAGCTTCCCTGGGCAGCCTGTTCCAACACTTGACAAACCTTTCACTGAAGAAATTTTTCCCAATATCCAATCTAAACCTCCCCTGGTGCATCTTGAGACCATTTCCTTTTGTACTATCATTGTAACATGGGAGAAGAGACCAACACCCACCTCACTATAACCTGCTTTCAGGTTCCAGTTCACAAGTTTGTTTCTTCCCAGGTAAGTATTTATTGCCTTAGATTCCATTAGGTGTTCTGATGTCTTTTTTCTTTTGGTCTGGCATTTTCAGCTTGCTCCAATACTTTAAAGAAGACAGTGTTTACTGCAGTAGGCATCTTTACATACCGTAAATTCTACAGCCTGTGTCCTATCATTTGGCTATAAGGCAATAGTGCATACACAGAGTTTATGACTCTTTAATCCTAAATTGTCTGCTTGCCAGTACCAGATAGAATCAGGTATTTTCTAAAAATACCTGAAAAAGCAAGAAAAGGCATTTTGCTCTCCCTCTGAACACTTGTCCATAACCTATTAAAAATAGCAAAACTGTCCACCTGTTCAATAAAGGATTAAAACAGCAGTTCAGAATGCATAGCTCACTTCAGATACCATAAGTTGTACTTTTAGTTTCCAGATAGTAGGACTTTCAAAACAAGGTTTTGGCATGTATCAGATCAGAGTAATTTTCTTTAATAAAAAAGTATTTATCTGAACTGCTCCATTCCGTATAAAAAGTGTGCAAGAAGTATACAAATGTCAGCCATTTATAAAGAAGTCAACTTTAGGTCCCATATCAAACCAAATGAAAACAAGTGCTTATAAAACAGGTCTATCAGATACATCCACATTTTGTATGCAAGCATCACACAAGCAAAGGTAACTCAAATCTATGTTAGAATTCAAGAGTCAAATGTAACGTTTTCACCAGAAGACATTCAGACCAGTATTTGTGCAGGTTCACAATTTCATTTCACTGTTCCATTAACCCTGAGGCACTGTGCCTTATTTCAGTAGTCATGAGCAATGCTGCAACTCATCATGTTGTAAATATATGAGAATCCCAACTCAATTTGTTGACAAATCCCAATTTGTTATTACCCTTTATCCTATTCATTGAATGCTGCAACACCCAGTGGAATACAGGTATGTTGTGATATTATTGGGCCATCTCGTGACATGTAAGGACAAGTTGAAGCACACATATATTAACTGGTTTTAACACTTGAAGTTGCAATCTTAATAACTTTATCTTTTCATTAATTAAAAAAAAAAAGAAAAGAGAGAGGGAGAATTTAAAACACTCCCATCAATCACAAGTGAAGCTGATAAACCATTTCTTGCCCTATCCAAAGCCTTCAATAGCTGAAGTACGGGGTGCATGAACCCAGATGTACTGTCAAAGTCCATCCACAAAGGAAAAGAAAATCACACCTATCCTTATTTCTGGCAAATAGTAATACAGGAAACTTAACCAAAACTTTTGCTTGAGCAAACTTTATTCCTGATACATAGACAAAAGAAATTGAAATGGGTATTGCACTTTCTGGTAGAGGTTTGTGAACAAGAACTCTCAGTTTTATTTTCTTTTTCCCACCAGTCAAAAAACATAATCTACCTTCCCAGGTGTCTGAAGTACTGCTAATATACATTTCATGGTTGGATAAACATAAAAATGCCTACATAAACAGGAAAAAATATGACCTGAAAAATCCTGCTGTCACCAGTAGAGCTAAGTCTCAACCAAAAGATAGATACAAGGTTTCTAAAACTTTTAATCTTTCAAAAAACAAAGAATTGTAAATTCACAAGTTTGACCATGCAATATATTTGAACAAATTTTCAACCAACACAAAAAATATCTTGAGGTTTTGAAATGAGTATGAAGGGTAATTTTTATTTCTTTTCAAAGTGTTACAGTGAAAGAAAGTTAAGTTTCTTTTAATATTTGTGTACTTTCTGGTGCTGTACTCAGATGAATAGTGATCATGTACAAGCAAAGGATCAAAAATCAAAGCAATAAATGCTTAAACAGAACATGCTCTACCCTTTCCCTATGGAAACATTATTGAAAACAAATAGGAATGTATATAATTTCAAGGTTTATTCATAATGCTGAGCTTCAAAGCTTAAAAAGCCCCAAACTCACAATGCTGTGGAAAATACAAGTACGCTATTATCTTACTAGGAAGACTGATTTGGAAACTGGTATGCAGTAGTAATTTTCTTGTTGAGCACACATGATTTATGTGCACAGAGAATCTGTCTCTTGTGATTACTGGAATGTGGTCCCACAAGGTGCCAGAGACACTATGTTTTGCTCCATGGGCTTCTTGTGGTGTGGAGACGAACTGAGTTCGATCCACACCACAAACTGCGCAGAGCAATGCTGTGCAAATGTGGATATCTGAACAAAAAACCTGGGAACTTATTCTTGGCTGTGAATGCAAACAGAATGAGGAATTTCAACAATCCTACCTGTAAACTGGACTAATAAACTAATTCTCCCAGAAGGAAAATTCTATGCCACCTGGCATAGAAACAGAGGAAAATTATGAACCTATAAAAGGCTTGGGAGAAGTGGGGGGTGTACTGGTTTGGTTTGGTTTGGGTTGGGTTTTTTTGCCTTAAGATACATCTTCTGCTGGCATTAATTGCTAAAAAGAGTGGACATTTTATAAAGAGCTTTGTTTATTAATATTGGCAGGATTTTCTGCATTGGCAGCTGTTGTACCTTCCTCAGTGTTACTCCTAGCATTTCTTTCTTTGCACTGTCACCACTGAATGTTGAAGGAAAAATCTTAGAAGTGGACAGGTGTGGCTTCAGTGAGCAACCAGGAAGACACTGCTCATGGAAGAATGAGGTTTATCTGAAACACAAGACTTAGAATGTGGTTTCTCTGCAGGAACAGGAATGGCATCCTGTGACAAGGCATGCACAGGAGAACTACAGATGGCTAAGCTGGGTAAAACTTTTGCAAAAATGACAATAAAACACATTTTGTTTAAAAATGGAGTACGGTTGCCAAGATATAGGTATACATTTAAGAGGAAAACCAGAAATACAAAACACATAAGAGTGTGTCCAGATACAGGTTTTATGTTGAGAAAGAAACCTCTTGATATGCTAAAACATACATGCAGGAAAAATAATTTCAACATTTCATTTCATTCCTGAAGTTATCTCAGTTTCCAGAAGCTGCAGACATTCTGCTTACATTCTGTTTGGTTGCTGTCAAACCTAACACAGTTTCCATTTTTTTAAAAGTCTCTATTTTTCAAAGGTGCTTTACCTTATCTTCTATGCTAGACAAACTGACACATCACAAAATACTCTGCCACAAAGGACAAGCAGGAACACTTCTTGAACAGGTCTTGGACACATTTTCCCTGGCTGAGCAGTGCATTCAGGAATCCACCCTGGTTTTGCACTGTGTGAGTAGAACAAGAGCTTGGGAGAGAGAGTTTAAAAGACAACACACTAAGGAAAGCCGGAAAGGCAGACCAATGAAAACTGCCTGGGTCAAATTACCACTCTGCAGATGCCGAGTACAGCAAGTAAAAGAGCAGTGGTATTACTAAGGCAGCAGAGCTTGGTTTACTGCTTCAACAGCTCGCTGCTGAGCTTATCAACGTCAGCCAGATCATCTATGATCTTATGCTACATCCAGGCAAGGTTGTAATTCCACTCAGTGTTGGAATTCCAGAGGACTTTCCAGGATAAAGCTATGAGGTGTTACCTTAACTTACACATTCACTCACTGGCTAGTATGGGGAGGAGAATCTATTTTAACCTCTGCTGGCTGCCGTGATGTGTCATTGCCACCAGTACAGCACGACAGCACCCTGAGAGGCAGCAAATGACGCTCTTCTTAGCGAAGGGATAAACTGCTACTTCAAAAGCAAAGTATCTCAGAATAGGGGCCAACCTGACACCCAGGCTGCCCTAGTTTAAAACGTCTCTTAAGAATAACAGTAATTCCTGTGCAGACAGCTCTCTGCAGACACAAGACAGCTCAAGAGCCATTCAGCGTGCTCATCACCAGTACCCTGGTATACATCACGACAGACAACTTTGATTCAGTTTAATGAATGCAATGTTAAACCACGTATTTCAGCAGGTGTGAATTAGGTGCAGAATCAACTTCTGTTTTTTCCTTTTAGCTCTAAAACCAGGGAACACAGCAATTCCAAAAGCCTGATCTTGATGAAATCAAACCACAGACTGAAAATTCAGTTAAAGAGTCGGATTAAAAAAAAAAAAAAAGGCAACAATTGTTATTGATGTGTATTATATGTAAAGACAGAGTAATGTAAAGGTGGTTGGGAGGACAATTTGCCTCTTTGTCACTCTGCAGAATGTGAATTTCTATTTGCAACATGGAAATAAATTATCCCAAAATATCTCTCAGATAAATCACAACTTACTCTTTTCACATTGCTTTGTAGAAACCAAAATAACTGTGAAAATGTTCAAAGCAACTGATAAGAGATTCACAATACCTTTAAAAAAAGGCTGTAGGGAGTTCTGATTGAGACATTGAAGTATCAGGGACAAACATGAAACACGTTACACTGCATAGTCTTTGTAACAAACTGAGCTTCCAGACAGCTTCAGTGGTAACCTCCCTCACCGACTGCACTCCAGCTCTTTCATGCTGCCTTCACAACTTAAGGCTTCCTAACATTTCATCTGAGCTGATTCAACTTTAAGTAGCTGGGATTCAAATCTCTTTTACTGAAAAACATGTAAGAGTGGAATGAACCCCCGATACAATATCAAATCTGTCTCTTGGTTCATTTTTGTTCTCGGACGTAAGATAAATATTTTGTGAAAGATCATAAATTGTCAATATGAACATCTGAAAGAAGCCAGAGTCAAACTTTCATTGCATTTTCTCTGCTAATTAATTATTTACAAGAACAGAATGTCAAATAGTACACAAAAAGACATTAGACAACTTATCATCTGTGCTTTAGTTGGGTTGACAAGCAGTTTCGAAAGGACCACTTACAGTATAACCAGGAAATATCGAGAATAAGATTAGAGCACAAGAAAGGGAGTTAATTGGGAGTTAATTGGGAGTTAAGGATAATATTAGCTTAGTGTATGAAGGGACCACATGACTTCCACTGATTTATGCCCTAACACTGTCCCTTAAGCAATTATTGGTGCATATGAATGGATGCGGGATTAAGTCCTTACGTTCAGCTGCGCTGGTGAGGAAGGAAGCCAGGCAGGCAGCAGTGAAGTTAGGACCAGTGATGTGCCCTGACACTTCCCAGCTGTGCTCAAGCTGGCTGGTTGTGGAGGGAGGCACAGCCAGCAGAGCCACTGCTGGCACGAACAGCCTGGCTGCAGCAGTGTCCCCAACACAGCTCCCACCAGATGGTTTCCCTCTCATTCCCCTGGTGTGGCCAGGAAGGCAGCAGGGCAGTGGCAGCACAAGGTACTCTCCTGGTGCAGCTGCTCATGCCACCTGCAAACTCAGAGTAACACAGCCACCACCACCACCTCCGCCACATACCAGCCCCTTCCTAAAATACTGCCTTTCTAGTGTCAGCTTTACGTCTCACTTCCCTTATCACACATAACACTTTTTCTGACCCTTTGTGACTACGTAAGCCAACAAGATCAAATCAGTAAAAAGAGTATTGTAATTAAGGAAACTGAATAAATAGGGTTGAAGCCCTTCTTGGGGACATATTGCAAGAGAATGTAAAATAAAACAAAAAAAAAAAACCCGTTTTTAATGCCCACAAGCACCTTATATGCAGAGATTTAATGTTTATCAAAGCAGAAGATCTGTAGGGGAAGACCATCTGGTCACTAGCTGTGGCAAGGAGAATTTCTTCCACAGGCTGTCCAAAGTGTACTAAGGCCCATCACTTCAAGTTTCACTTTTCATTAAGCAAATGAAGTCCATCTCTGTCATTAAAAAAAAAAAAAAAAAAAAAAAAAGAAGAAGAGCTTACTAAGGCTGCAGGCAATAAAAGAAGACTTTCCTGGATGGCAGCATTCTCTCAGTGTGCCAGAAAAATCCTTGCCAGGAATCACAAAGTTCACCAGATGTTCACAACAAAGGAGAAGAAACAGGAACTATGATCAAGGGAGTCTCTCAAGGGTGGAAGGCCATCCATCACACATGAGTTGCTACTATTCACTGTCTCTCCTTTTTTTTTTCTTTTTCACCCATACTCATAGCGCCCACTACACATAATTTTTTACTGTCTGAGTAGTTCTATATTGCAGTCTGGTCTGGCTGAAAACAGCCATTTAACAATCTTTGATGAGATGAAGCTCTTCAATGAGCTTGGTTGCTCACTATTTCACAGTTACATCTACAAAAACACATCTGAAACACTGCCATACCATGACATACCAAAGAACCTTTTTTCAGCCATGACCATTTCCATGACTGCAAACATCCAAGAAAAAAACCCAAATTGAATGAGAGAAACAATGTTAAGTTTCAAAAAATGAGTAAAGGAACAAAAATAAGTAAATAAAACCAATTACACCAGAAACACCAAAGAAGATTTAGGCAAAAAAATAGTAAGATACCTATGGAAGATGAGGAGAGGTGAGAAAAGCATGAATTGCTTTGATAGTATAAAAAATAAAGAGAAGTAAGAAGGTTGAGATAGTCTTTAAGTTGTATATAAACAATGTGTTTGCAAAGATAGGTAAGTATAGGTAAACTAGGTATAGTTGAATAAAATAAAATTACTATCACAATAGGAAAAATGAATGACTCAAAATGATGACACTTTAAGCATTACTAGAATTTAAAAAATAACCTTTTTCTTTAACAAATATGGTCAATTATCATGTAAGTACTCCAGGACATCTGAAACTAATCAGGAATAATTGCCTGTGCTGGTAAGATTCCAGTTCAGAAAGTAGTGGTCAGGTGGAAGAACCCTTTCAGAGTTTAGCACTAAGAGTGCAAGTTCAGCCCAACTATACTACTTGTTCCAGTATTTGAGGTGATATTTCCATACTTAAGGCTTCATTCTTCAATTACAGAAGCTTACTCAACCTCATCGGTCATGAGATCTATCAAGAATATATTTCATTAGTCCCTATATGGAAACTGACAGCAGGGATAGAACAGATTGTGACTTCTTGAAAGGCTGAACCAGATTATCTTTCAAGGTTGCTCCTAACCTTCCATGATTCTGTGATGCTCTGCTCTTGTATGCAGTTCTGATTGTTCTCAGATCCTAATGGTCCATAGCACAGAGCAGCACATCTGACATTATGAGCACAAACTGGGCAGCAGAGTACAAAGTACCACTACTCCTGTGTGATATCCTAGTGCCACTTAATAAAGGCATAGTTTTCTGTATTAATTAATGGTAAGAAAGTCATAAGAGGAATCCTAGTAAATGCCTCCAGCTGAGGACAGAAATCAAACAGAAAGGTTTTGATCAACCTTAATCTGTTTTACTGTGGATTTTTTTTTTAAATTACCAAGATCAATATGGCTCAGTTTCATATTTGAATTTCAGCTGCTTTACACTCCAAGCCAGATTTCACAGAATAAATCTGTATTTTCCAAAAAGGTAATTACCCACACCAACCAATGAATGCTCATTATAGTCAAAGATGGAACAATATGCTTGCTCTGTAAAAATGTGCTTTGTTTTCTTTTAAAAAAAAAATAACTTCCTAATAATTGCAAGGGAAAGGAAGAGGGTAAAACTGTTACTAAAGTTAATGCAGTTATAATTCAATTTAGTCTTAGCCGTCGGCATAAGTATTAATTCTATCCTCTTATTCATAAAGCTACCACTGGAAATTCTATCACAGCACATTATACACTCCCTGTAGCAATGCTCTTGGCTTCAGACCCAATGAACTCAGTTTATCTGTTTTCATTGAGTTCCAAATTTATTAGGCATACCTCACTATTTTCATTTGTGATATAAACTTGTCTGACTGGTTTCCCACCTCTAGAGCAGTGATTTGTCAACCTTTAGTAAATGAAAGTTGCTTTAGCATAGCAATTCTCTGCTTGGTTGATACCACCAGATAAAGTCTCTTTTTTTTTTTTGGTCTAGTTGAACATAAAACACCCTGAGTATACTGAACATAAAGCACACATCCACTAGAAGAGGATGAAAAATGTAAGAAAAATAAACTATATAATCAGCAAACCAGGTTGCTCATGTGAAGACATAAAAGAGATGTAAATCCACCACTGTGTTTCAGTACTTATCATGAATTTTTAAAAAAGTTTTCTTGCTAAAAAAAATTTATTTTTAAAATTACATGGATGCACTTACAAGATTTTCTGCACACTGGTCCTGCTGTTTGTTCAGAACTAACCTTCCAGATTAGCAGTCTTAGAATGTATGAAAAGAGTGCATGTGACCACATTCACTCACCTCATTCTGCTACAGACTTGCATTCAGTTTTTACACAGCACTTAAACAGCCAAGGTGAATTACGTATCTGTCAGATTTCTCTTTTGCCTTTACCCCAGCCTTAGGGTATATCAAGGTATTTCCCTTCTTTGTAGGATATGAAAAGCCTCTGAAGCATATACTATACTGACATAGATGGTTTTGCACTTCCAAAAATGCCTGTGAACAAATGTTTTTCAGTACTCCCAAGTCCAATTCAGCAAAAAGCTCCCCATTTCCTGGGGATCCATAGCATGTGTGCACTAATATTTTGCCAGGAGCAAAATTTTACTAGAATTTATCACTGTGAAATTTAAGTCTTTTTATAGAAAATACACTCAGCTAGACAAAAACATTTCACACCTTTCATTTGAACAGAAACAAACAGAAGCATTAAGCCAGTTTACAAATTGTGCCAATTTTGCCAGCAATGAGATGTTTTTCCCTCACTTCTACAGGCAATTTGTTTAACACATTTAAAAATGCAGGTCTGAATGCTACATTCAATTTTCAAGAGCACTGCACAGATATGGGAAGATCTGAGTCACTCTAGGAACTTCTGCTCCCCAAAAACCAGGGGGAATAAATAAACTTTGTTATAAAGTTCCTTGGAGGGTTAGGTATCACAAAAAAAAAAAAAAAGCTAAGAAAACCAAACCCAAACAATAAAAACTCGTTAGTGAAAAGAAATTTCAATTCCAATCAGTAAGTAAAATTATTCAAAGTACAATCCCCTGTTACTGCCACAGGAATGAGAGAGTACAAAGCAACTCTTCTTTTTGCGAGAGAGAAGTGTTTACTATTCTTTCAAAGACTGGAAATCTGGCATGGGAAAGAGACATATGTCATAGGAAAACAAAAAGTTAAAATGGTAATAAATATTTAAACACAAATAGGGGTTCTGGAATTTATCCCTGTGCATTTGAATCAGTTTGCAGGGCTCCCCTGTGCCTTTGGACATTTTGTTGGGCAGCTCTTGGCTCATAGCTTTCTAAGATCTAATTTGCTTTAATCTTTGCGATTGAATAGTGATGAACTGCCGAGCCTGGAACTATGCAGCAGAAGTCTTTCATCCATCCATCCATCCATCCAGTTTCTTTGCAAAATGCCTTCTGCCACTGATCACTGTTTCTCTTAGCCCATTTGTTGAACATTAAAGTAAATTTCACAGTCCCCCAGCCATAATTTAAAAAGTACTCAGACAAATTAATGGAAGTCTATGTCTCACATCCCCATCTATGTTAATGAACTGCCTTTCCCAGTTGTATCATAATTACCAATTTGGCCAAAATAAGCTTTAACTAGGACTCACAGTACGTTTTCTATAAACACACAACTGTATTCTGAAATACAACACAGTAGGCCAAACATCCAGAGAGTAACAGAAAACCAGACAGTAACAGAAAACCAGAGGACATGTTGACATAGAGGTGAATGTTTTTGTGCCTAGGAAAATGAAGTTTCTGTTACCATGCTGCACATACATGCCCGCACAAGGGTGAAGGGTGGGGAACACTTGCATGTCTGAAGCCTTTATGTGTCTGCAGCCTCTTCCCATACTCAATTGCAGCAAAATGGGTCATACAAGGAGCTGTACTGACAATAAAAGTTCATAAAGGTTTTGTGCAAACACATAGCTGGATACCACAGTCTCCATTATTAATCCAACTGGCAATTAACACATCCACCAGCGATGTCAGCTTTTATTCTTGATAGACAACCTACCACTTCAAAGTAAAGCAGAGAAAAATCTTTCCTAACAGGCATCTGTTGTATACAAGGATAGCAAAACATAAATTGTAAGTGGTTCAATGTCTCCTATCAGCAATTAATACATTTGCTTGCTGATTCATCTTACAGAATGAGTAGCTGTTGAGGTGCTGTGGGAGAGACAGAATCACTATGGACAGCTCTCTTCTCTCTATTTTAAAAGGATAACTCTCTTAGACTGTTAGTACTATGCTATTTACACAGTACTTTCTATATACTACATGCATATGCCTCATCCATTAGAGGCCTTGCCAGAACATGAGTATTTAGTAAGATGGTGAAGTCATCTTAGCTCCTTCTGGTTTCCTATCAAAGCATCTGACTCTTACTAATAAGCATTTCATTTCTGTACTCTAGTATAATTCCATTTAAATCTCATGTCTCAACAACAACCAAAAAAAAAACCAAAAAAAAACACCAAAAACAAAAACAAAAACAAAAAACAAAAAAAACACTACAGTTGCAAATAACAGCAAAGCAGGAATTCAGGAAGGAGTTTATGTTGCACAAGTGTGTGTGATCTCAAAGTCTATGTCCTGGCCAACGCTAAAGCCAGAGACCTGTGCTACCATAAGCCTGCCTAGAGAAAATTTAAGCAAATGTTGATAACTGGTTTGACAGTGTTTTCTAGCTGGCTTTATACTAGGTTATCTTTCCACTTTCATTACAATTATTTCTGTATCTCAGTTTTATTTTAATTATTGTGATAACAGGAAAAATGTAATGTCATAACAAATTCACACACAGATTTGCCCATTTGCCCACATGGCAGTTTTGAAAATAAATACTAATGTAGGAGAAGATTTTTTATTTTAAGTCAGAATTTGAGAAGCAGCATGGGCTACTTTCCTATCTGTTCAGCTATTCTTTTAAATACAAACAAAAACGCAATTTATTTTGGGAATTTATAGCTCTCTAAATAATAGTCTGCTATTTCCTTTTACAGTGCTGTAGTAGAAAAATAAAATATTTATTTAGCGGTTGTGCCTCTTTTCACAGAAATAATGGATGCAGAGAGATTCCTTCAAGTGTTTATTATACTACACGAATTCTAAGACTTCCAAGTGTTATTCCTTACAATGTAATAGTTAAGACTGAGACTGGAAAATGAGCAAATATGACTTTATAATAAATTTAATTGATGTCAAGAATAGATATAGGCAAATCCATTTTAAAAGCTCCTACAATAAATCAAATTATTGTCCAGGTTTGTGTAATGGTCTTCCAAAAACTAATACAACAGAGAACGTAGTGACCGAGTATACAGAAATTTGCTATGAGATCATGAAAAATATTCTGAGAAACCAAAATCGCATATAAATCAATATCTAACACACTATAGGCATCCACTGTCTCTAACTACTGGAAATAAACCTTCATGTAACCATTCATTAATGAAGTCTCAAAGTACTAACCCATGTGTCCACAAAGTATGAATTTAAGCTAAATGAGATAAATGAACCAAAAGAAATTTCTGCAACTTGCACAAGTCTATGTGATGATCACAGAGTAAATCCAATTCAGAGTTCCAGTTCACTGTTGCGACCCTGCTCTATTCTGTACATTTGACACTGCCAAACTGAAAAAAGTAGGTTTAAATTAAAACCTACAGTTTTGAAGTTTTCTTAAACTTTAGTAACAAAAATTTTACACAGCAAAAAGCTTGATGTAAAATTCTACATTGTAGATAAGACAATCTGAAAAAAATCGTAACAGACCAGTTTAACCACCAGTTGTTCACACAGTTTCTGACCAGCCTACAAACCACACCCACTCACCTCTGTTTAGTTAAGACAGGTTCACCACTCCTTTCTTCCAGCAGTACAGTAGTTTACTATGCTATTTTTGGACTACACACTCTGAGGAAGAGAGTATGCACCATAACAAAAGACCAAGATCTGTTTTCCAAGGGAGGAAGCAGGTCAGCTGTGCAGTCATCCAGCACTGCCCACTCATTGGAATGCTCACTGCCCACTCCAACATTTCATGAGCATGATGGTGACTCAGAGAGGAGCCAGTGAACACCAGAATCCATGTCTTCTTTTTGGGTCTCCCTATACCACATCTTCACAGTCTGGGGTTCAAGAGCAAGAAGTCTCTTCACTAATTCACTGCGCTTTTTAATTCACTGTACATTCAAACTGACGTGTAATTTCTCTTGATCAAGCTGTTCAATTTTAAGTCCTTTTCCTGTATTTTTAAACTAAACTCTTGACACTTTGAATTTTCAGTTGCTGAACAAATGGAAACTGATCTAAGTCCAAGGACCCTAACACCTATCACTGCCACAACTGCCATCAAATGCTGAAGATTCCTCTGTAAAGAAAACAGGGATGCCTCATCAAGCTGAAAGTAAATTTCCAGGTAATCTGCCTTTATCTGTTATGTACTAAGGGCAGATGTCTAAAAACATTCACATCAAGCATCTGCAATTTCACTGAAGAAATGTATATTAAGTAGTTTAAAATTAAATAGTCAAGTGTATTTATTGAAACAAGAAACACTATTTTCATGCCCTGAGCCAGGATATATTAATACACAGCAGTATGCAATCAGTAAATATTATTATTGGATTAACAGGACAAAAATGTGGAAGAAGGAAAAATTTCCATTATTAAAAGAAATAGGCATTAAGATCTCACTGAATTATATAAAGCTATTCCTACAAAACTACTGAAAATGAACCACTGAAAAAAAATTCTCATTTAGTCTTCAAATCAGTTCCAGATGGAAACCATCTGCAAGCATCCTAGTAGAAGTTAAGATGACAACTGAACGTTATAAAGGCAGATTTTCAAGTAGAGCATTTTTACTTTCATAAGGGACCGAAAAACATGTATTCTGGAAATTTCAGGCAATTCAGACAGTGATGGGCCTGTAGTAAGAACAAAAACCCCAGTAAGCTGCTAAATGCAGTGCCTAATGCTTGGCTTTACTAAACAAAATCCTTGAAAACAAAAGAGAGGTTCAGTTTGATGTGAGGGAGCCAGAACTAGCAGAGGCATGTAAAGAGAAGATTTAACAGGCCAGGAAGATGATCCTCACTTGTACTTCTGAATAGATTTGAGAAGGGTATGCAGACTGAGAAAGATTATCTGAAAGAAGAGTCAATTTCTGTACAAGCACAGGCCAGTCTCTACTTGTAATAGAAGCCACAAGAACATCCAGCCATGTAATGTGGCTGCTCTCATGATCAAAGATGGTTTTATTATAAATTTCCAAATTCCAGGGCTATCAAGGCTGAAAAACACATGGTGTACCATATTTGACACACATATGATATTTATCTACTACAGACATTTATCTACTCTGAACACATGTATACACACAAATATATGTGTAAAACATACTGTCAAGCTGTAAGCCAGTAAAGGATACAACAGAAATACTGGGGGGGAAATCATAAGTGTGAAGCTCTAAGTAGGAACCATCCTCAGAAGTATCAGAATGAGCTGTTCTCAAATTACCAATTTTGTCTTTGCTTCAGGGAAAAATTGGCTGAAAAGCAAAAATCATGCCTTATGGCTATTTAAAAGAAATATATTCTCTGTATGTATGTATCAGTAACCAGAAATAGACACAAATGCTAATCCTGAACTTTTACAGATGAGTTGGTAAGTCTTTTCTATCATGTCACTTCTATCGTGATGCCACCTTTATCTCAAAGAGGTGCCATCTGTGCTCACTGCTGTACATACAAACAACAAAGAAACATTCCCCACGCACCACTTCTTCCCTGAATGATGTCACTTTATATCATTGTATCACACCATTAAAGGACTATTATGCTGAAGATCTCACAGGCTTCCCAAAAGCAAGTCTCAGAACTACGAATCTCATAAATAACCATGACTAATCACATGCTCTCCTGCAAGATACCAACCAAGAAGATAGCCAGAAAAAACCTAATGCATCACCTTCCTGGTGCTGATTGCAAACACAGGAGCTTCTGGCATGATGGGCCACGACATGCAACATGGGAGATAGGAAGGGACATGAGTAATGGCTGTGAGGAGAAACAGAGCCCAAGCTTTTTGGGGCAAAACACCCACCCCCAAATGTTGGGTTTGCCACAAGCAACCACCTGCAGCGTGTTCACTGACCTGTAGCAGAAATATTGTGTCCAAGCTTTTAATAGGAGCACTTTACACACTGGGTAGCTACTCACACAGAAGGGACCATCATACAACTAATTTCACACTTCAGAAGCTGCCTTGAGTATTTCAGTAAATCAAAGGCTTCCCAGACTGATGAAAACTGAGCATGCGGTGGAAAAACATCCTCCCCATGGCTGAGGAAGAGCTGATTCAGTCACACATCATGCCTGTCCTGCTCTTGCAAAACACCTGCACTCTTCTTCCAAGTAACAGTAGGCAGGCTGCTATGGAGATCAGCAATACAACTGCCATGAGGATTACCCCAAGAACCACTTCTCTGCAGAGAACAACATACAGTGTCTCCTTTCCAGAAGCTACAGGACTGAGAAGCCTTCTGATTGTGTGCAGCAGTACCCTTCACTTTAGATATCTGCTGCATGTAACACACCAAGTTATTTTTATAAATTACCGCTTCATGGATTTTTACTTCCCAATATTTTAGAGTTTTAAACATCATTCTGAAGATTTGATTTGCAGACTCTAGAGGAACCCCCATCCTAAATTGAAGGCCACCGAGATATGACTGTTGTGGTTTGACACTGGCCAAAATGCCAGGTACCCACAAAAGCCGCTCACTCATCCTCCCCTGCCACAGCTGGGCAGAGGAAAGAGAAAAAAATTAACAAAGGCTTCATGAGTCAAGATAAGGACCGGGAGAAAACACCCGAAGGGCAAAACAGGCTCAATTTAGAGGTACAAAGTGAATTTATTACTAACAGAGTCAGAGAAGGATAATAACAAGTAAAATAAGCCTTTAGAACACCTTTTCCCCCCAGCCCCTCCCTCCTTCCCACTGACAGTGCAGGGAGACAGGGCAGGGGGGTTTGGTCAGTTCCTCACCTGAGGATTTTCTTCCATTACTCAGGGAGAGGAGTCCTTCCCCTGTGAGACTGTGGGGTCCCTCCCATGGGAGAGGGTTCTCCATGAACTTCTCCAGTGTGGTTCCAATCTCAAGAACAGCAGTCCTCCCAAAACTGCTGCACCGTGAGTCCCTCCCACAGGCACAGCCCTCCCAAAACTGCTGCGCCGTGGGTCTCTCTTCCACGGGGTGCAGTCCTCCAAGGACAGGCTGCTCCAGCCTGGAAGCAGGGCACCCTCTCTCCACTGGATCTCCCACTGGATCACAGCCTCCTCCAGGCATCCACCCGCTCTGGCACGGGCTCCTCCCCCACAGGCTGTGGGTGGATCTCTGCATCCCCCGTGGATCCATGGGCTGCAGGGGCACAGCTGCTTCACCATGGTCCTTACCATGGCCTGCAGAGGAATCTTGGCTCAAGCACCTGGAGCATCTCCTCCCCCTCCTTCTCCACTGACCTTGGTGTCACCATGTTGTTGACCCCCACATGTTCTCACCTCCTCCTCTTCTCTGACTAGAAGAAGAACTGTGTGCCCTTTGTTTTGATTTTCTTCTAAAATATGTCATCACAGAGGTGTTACCAGCCTCTCTCATTGGCCCAATTTTGGCCAGCAGCATGTTCAAAGCCATCAGGGATTGGCTCTGCCAGATACAGTGGAAGCTTCCAGCAGCTTCTCACAGAAACCATCTCTGTGGCCCCCGCACTACCAAAATTAGGCCGAGCATAATCAACACAATGTGCAATTGGTACATACAGTTATTCCCAATCTAGGGAACTCACTATGCTGGATAAATTTGCATAGTCTGAAACTAAAAAGTCAAACACTGCCCCCTACTCTAGGCCTTGCATGGGCCCCAGAACTGTGAAAACAATTGGCGTGTATTAGAGACCATAATTTTTGTTGTCTAGCATTACACTGTAGTATTTAAAATAATGTTTTCAGGTTGTTTATCATGATTTCTAAATACAAGAGTGTATTTCAGATGTGTGGTGTTAAATCTTCCAAATAGAAGATGGTATTCATGTAATTCAACCTTCTTTTTAAGCTAACAAAAAGCTTTGACAAACAGATGGGTTTTGACCACAGGTTTTGAACACATAGCAGGACAGTTTATACACTCATAAATACATATTACTACTATGTAGTGTGTGTTTTAAAAATGAAGGACTAGCTTTTCCCACAGTAGCATCTCGAGCTATTTACATGCCATAAACCTGCAGAAAATTACATTTAGCCATAATTGCAGAACTTCAAAGTACTTCACAGTTTTTGTGAGCTTCTGAGCAGAGTTTTTTTCAGGACTTTAAATGCCTCCAGAGAGAGATATTATATGTAGGAAGATCTAAGGTACTTGTTGCGATCCAGAAAAGACAATTCTGCTGCCATAAAATGAGGAATATAAGTTAAGCTTGTATATTGCTTTGTAACTGAAGTAATATTGATATTTGATCCATGAAAGCAACCTCCTTCTCATCTACTTTCTCTGAAGCAGAATTAGTATTTAGAAGGCACAGAGTCTTATTTTTATATTTTTACAGTTTTCCCTAGAGGTGCTTCCAGCTTTTTTTTCCAGATCTACTTGTTGGAAAGTAAGGTGCCCAGACAACTTTCCTACAGAAATTAGAATTGTGAAATAAGGTTCGTAACTCCACAGTCTCTTCCAACTTCTGAACACTGTAGAGTCTGTTATAAAAACACACATATGTAGGAAGCCAAATTTATCGCAGAATTCATCTTAAGACAGAGGTACATGTATGCACGTGTATTGCAGGTCAAAAAGAATGAGAAATTCTGATGATGCCACTTTTGCCTCTCTCCTAACATAAGACAGCACAAGAACCTCAACAGTTTCCTTGCTGCTTCTTGTGCACTTTGAGGCCAACCTCAGATAGCCCAAAAATCCAGAGCATCTCAACTACAGCCACAGATGTACCTGCAGAAGGGAGTAGTCCATCTAAGGATGCAACTGAACTCCTGTACATGAGTTCCTGCTTTAAATATCAGGAATTCATGGAACTTTTGGAGAACAGTGACCTGAATACAGCCTTACCCAGACATTTCTCATTTGGAAAGGGAATATGTTTCTGGTAGAATTCTTCACAAGCAGCAGGTCTGTATTTCAAGGATGCAATTCTGGAAATTACTGAACAACTGCAGTCTTGGAAAGCACCACTTTCCCCTCAAAAACAAGGACAAAAGCTCTCTCATCAAACATCTTGCTTCTGTCCTTCTGGCAGTTCTCTCTCTGCTTTGTCTAGAAATGCAACTATTCACCTTTTCCTCTTTTCAAGGGTCATATATGTCCTTTTTCTATCACAGCATAAAGAATGAAAAAGCAAACCCACTATATTTTACTGCCTTCTTTCATGCAGCCTGGCTAGATCTTTATGACTCCAGCTACTTGTGATCTCAGGCTCGCAGTTCCGCAGCCATCAAAAACCTGTAGAGAAGGCATACAGCTGTATACACACAGTGGTCAGTACCATCATTCAGTAGCTAGCAGGGGAAATGTTATGTCTTTTTGTACTCCTGAAACAAAAAGAAAGATTCTGGATAATGTTCTTGTAATTTTACAAAAGGGAACTGATGCCCAAATATTTTACTTTTCATTTCCCAAAAATGTTGGGGTTTTTTTCCACAAAAAATGCCTTTGCTGCAGTTAGACAAATACAGCTAATATATAATAGTAAAGATTTAACTGCAAAAGCAAAAATCAAGTCTCATTTCAAGGAGAAAAAGTCATGGACTCAGTCCTGTAAACAGGACTTTATAAACAGGGTTTATAAAGAATTATATATTAATCTCAATAAAGAGTTTTACATAGATACTCAGAAGCACAGCACAAAAAACTACAGAATCTTAGACCTGAGAAAACAATCAATTGGGTATAAGATGTATCACATGAGGGAAAAATGCTTGAGATTAACCTTGAGATTTTCATTTTAGAAAGAAGTATTGTAGCATCATGAAGAGGTTAAAAAAAGGCAGTAAGATGTAAATGAAAGGGCATGTTTTGCAGAAGCATAGTGACAAATGGCAGTATCAAATCACTGTTAACAACTGGATTTCTCCATTAATCAAAGCATGCAATGAATACTCTTTGCTCCACCTACCAAAAATCAGAAGGTTTAGGGTTTTTCTAAATTAACAAAAAAATTTTGCAAGCTTAAATAACATTGAAAACATGGAGAATAATACAATATATAATCACTGATCAGTAAGATCAACTCTCCCTTTGGAGATTAAATAGGTTATTTAATGTAGTGAAAAGGAAAGCTGATAAATAAAACAGATTAATAAACTGAAATTTAAGCAATTTTAATTAAGACATCCCAAGGAAACAGCCCAGACAGCGTCACAACTGCATAAGACAGTAAGTTGTGAGAAGAAGCATATGATGAACTATTACTACAAATGCTTAAGAATTAACTAGCTGAAAGACTCATGACACAGTGTAGAAAGAAATTATCTACTTGTGCATTCCATTATCCAGGAAGGTCCTTTCTTATCTCACTGAGCTAAAATAAAATGAGAGGTGATCATCATCAGATGCTGTCATAATTTCTATACACACTGCTTGGAACTGCCTCTAGCACAGTTGCAGCATGCTTCCTCCAATAAAACTCCTTCACAAACGTCACTGGTTTTGACAAAGAAGTTGCTCCAGCTGAAAAAGGAGCAGAGTGGCTATTTTTGCATTTAGGTTAATGGAGTTGCTTAGTTTGGGGACAGGGAGCCCTGCCAGGAAATGCACCCCTGGAAGGGCCCTATCTTGCCCCATTCATAATGGGTCAACCACGCCAGTTCCTCAGCACTGT
Source organism: Corvus kubaryi (assembly GCF_017639235.1). Lineage (NCBI taxonomy): Eukaryota > Metazoa > Chordata > Aves > Passeriformes > Corvidae > Corvus > Corvus kubaryi. The sequence goes on from NW_024581098.1 coordinate 2,361,619, forward strand.
AACCCCAGTTTGCTCTTGCATCCATTTCTCCAGTTGATTTTGAAAAGACTACTTCTATGTTTTACATTTTTATCTTCTACATTTTACCTTTGCATTCTGCGTCCATGCAGCTGTTTCATAAAAAAAACCCCCACATAACTCACAGAATGAGAATGAAGGCACTCCAGACATTAAAACCTGTAGAGACACAGGTCTGATGCTGACTTTTACTCAAAACCTACCTTCGGTGAGGAACCCTATACATGTATCAGTGTGTGATTTGTTAGTTGAAAACAACTGCATTGCACTGACCCAACTCTTACACTGTCACATAAATGTTTGCCGTTTAATAACCAATTAAAACAGTTGTGAGAAGAACTGTTTGCTGCATTCAGGGACATACAGCTGTGATACCAACTGGTAATGGATACAGGCAGACAGCTGTGAGTGACGAAACCTAGAGCTGCAAGACAACTGTAGAGCTGATGATTTCCCCCCCTCTTTTCACTTGAAAAAAATCTGATTAGCATAGATTAGTTCTCAAATCCTGTTTATAATGTATATAAAATTGTTGCAGCGGGGATTACTGCAACAAGTATATTTCAAACCAGGAGTCCCGTGGAAAGCGAAGTATATATGGACAGATTCGTGGTAGATGTTTCAGAGATGTTTATTTCTCCAGCTGCATGGCCGGGGCTCCGCTCAGGAACTCCGCAGTCACGGGACCCCAGGGTCCTTGGCGTTATCAGGGAACACAAACCAACCAGTAGGGAACAAAGGTGACCAGGGACAGGGAAACCCCGTGCCTCCCCCCCAGGGCCCATCTCCCAGGGCTCCATGGCAGGGGGAGGGACCCCAACATAAAATTATAGGAGAGAGAGCAAAGAGTTCTCTTTCAAGCATAATTCTAATGACTTTACTTCTTTAGGGGTCAAAAGCAAGTCAAAGAAAATCAATGTCCATTTGTGTTGTTGAAGCTGAAGCATACAGTTCATTATTCACAACTGTTAAAAGAGTCAATCAAAACATTTTGCCATCTAGAGAAACTAGAAAAAGCTATCTCGCATAATTATGAATGAAGATATATTTAGCATAGCAAATGCAAAACAGCAAAGCATTTCAGAAACAATTCTGTAATTAAGAATCAGTGCTTTATATTAAGGCAAATATTAACAGCTACATTAAGTATGAATATCAAATTTTTAAAAGATTTTAGAACATTCCCTAGTTCTTAGTATTATGCCTGTTGAAATAAATTACATTTTCACACTAAATTCAATAAAAATAGCAAAATAGTCTTTACACCAAGAAAGAATCAGAGGATATGATTACTATCACTCATGATAGTTGTCATTTGTACAAGACTGAAATTCCCTTTAGTTTTTGACAGAAAGTGAAAGAAATATGAATGTCATAAACAGCACTCCCATTCTAACTTCTTTATGCTTAGCTGTATCTTAAATAAATTTAACACAAAAAGTGGAGGGGGGAAAGGCATGTGTTTTATTTTATTCAAACAGCCTTTACTCACACTTAAATCTGAGTCTATTTGAATAATTTGACCAAAAGCAATATAAAATTTACTTAAAATGCTATTTCCAACATCTTCAACATGAAACCAAGTACACTGTTCACTATTTGAAAAAACACATTGAGAATGAACAAAAAATAAAATAAAGCCAAACTTTAGAATAATCTGATTAATAAACTGTTCCTCCTCTGATGTTATCTGAGAAGCTCCAAGCAATGAACACTTCAGAAGTGCTTGATGTTTATCAGCTTTAAAAGCACACCTTTGAACCAAAATCTCAACCAACTAAGGAATGAACACCCAAATCTAAGAGCAAGGAACAAACTTCATAGAAAAAAATTTAAAGTTCATCCTTGTTCCAGATGATAACCACCTGTGGAACTCAGCAAACAATCAATTGCACCCATGGCATCTCTGAAGCCGTGAGTTCTTTCACAGACTCGTTATCCATGCAAGTGTTAAAGCAGTAAAACATTGGTGCCTTCACCTCAACCACATCTTACACAGGAATTTCAGTGGCTGTTGAAAAGCACCCTGTGAGCACCAGTGTGGTACTTTCACTCTGTTCCAAGCTTTATTCCACACTGGGAACATCCACTGCCACCATCAGGGCATGACTGTTTCTGCCGTGCTCAGTTCCTGGCATGGGGGACCTCCTGCTTTGCACAGTGGAACATACAGCACAGCCTTTCATAAACCATCCATTTCTTATCTCTGAAGTGCCTAAGTGGCACAGCAAACTGTGTCCAGCAGTATCATTTATCCATGTTCTGGCCTCATGTGCAAAACTTTAATCCCATTTTTTAGAATATTGATTTATGTTAAAAAAAAAAATTACGTATATTTATATATGTAAGTCAAAACTATTACTACTTTCACATAAGTATCACAGTGAAGAACTTTCATGGCTTTGCCCAACATTACCCAAAATAAACTGGAGAACGAATCATAAAATTAATCTCATCCCAAACACTCTTCTTGATTAGTTTTTCTCTACTCATTACTTTAATAAATTGAAGAGAGCAAGTCCCCAGGAAGCAACCCAGCCCTTGGCTGCTGCACCACCAGATTCATCACACAACAGAGCGTTCCACCTCTTTTGGCCAATTCAAGCTAATTACTGAAGATAAGGCTTAGAGCCCCAAACGACAGTGACAGCCACACCTGAAGTGTGCAGTGGGAAAAAGCTTTGTTTCCGTATCACCTAGCTCCTCTCCTTCATAAGGGGTAGACACATCACCTGCTAAATCAATCTTTCAAGACTAAATCAACCTCTCAAGAAGAATAATAATTTCCTCCTTTATTTTCCACATAAAGATAGGTGTGAATTTCCCTGGCTGTGTCTCCACTGCATTCCCTACTGTTGACTATAGCTGTATCTTTGAGACATGACCTGTTTTGAGTTCTGGGTTTTGGGGGTTTTTAAATGTATGCTTTCTCTCTTTCCTCTGATCTGCAACAGGAATGCAGAAAATCTAGGTTGGCCACCACAACAGTAAGGCTTTCTGACTCTTCCAGTTATGGCAGATAAAACTCTGAGCAAATACAGAAGTTTGTCTTCACAGTCTGCCACTGTGAGCCAGTGTCACAGCATACCGCCAGAGGTGCATGTTGATGTAGCAGACTCCTATTGGGATTCAACCCAACCACATTCAGGCCTCTCTCTGGAAACCTGAACTGACAGCACAGCCATGGGAAGGGCCAAGAAACATGATACATTAAATCCACTTGATGTTTCTTATCTTTCACCACAACTCTTCAGCTTTTTAACAATGAATGCAAGCAGACCTGATGATGACTTCCAGGAAGAAATATTGACAGCTCAGGCACAAGGACCAGTGCTAAGTTACAAGCATGAAGAAATGGTACTTATTTGAGCACTTCCGAGGGAACTGAGAGCAGACTACAGCTCTCATATGTTTGTCTTAATATTCAATAAGAATATTAAGAATAGAAATAGAAATGACACACTCAGCTGGGTTGGGGCTGACTAGAAAAATCATGTTTAACTGTTGGTGGTTTTAATTATGCTTACAGGTTTTTCTGTCAGTTCATGAAAGCTGTGCCCAACAAGCCAAAATGTATGTCTGAGCAAACAAGAAAAAAAACTAGGAAAGAAAAATAATTCCTGAGCTTACCCTGAAATTTCTGAATCAAGGTCAACAATCTTCTCTATTAAAGAGATTTACATAGACTTAAAACAAAAATGCATACTATAAAGTTGAATATAGTGTACTTTGGAAATTTCCAATTTAAAAGATACAAGCCAAGTGGGATACAGAACATTAAACAGGATTCTAGAAGCCTTACAGTAAGGTGTGTGATGGCCAGTCCTGAATTTGTAAAATTAAGAACTACCCACATTGTAAAATAAAGTATAAATATGCAGCAAGGCTTTCTGACAAGTACCAGGTAAAACATAAAGAAAACGTGTGAAGGTAAAGGAGATTGATTAATATCTTAGAAGGGGATGTTTTTAATGATGTCTTTAAAGACCTCAAGTCTTACCTTCCCCCTTCTTTTCAAGTTTCTAACAGAAAAAGCAACATTTCTTTTTTTTCTCTCAGACCTTGTGAAAACTCGGTTCTTTAGCCACGTAAAAGAGGGAAAATCTGACTGTAAGTGCAAGTCTAGAGCACCATGTTCTTTAATTCAGTGATGGGGACCTTCATTAGATTATCTCATCGCTATGGGACAAGATACTGTGAAAGCCAAATGGTAAATCATTAAATTATGTTTTCTTCCTCTCCAGGCAAAGAGTGAGTATAGCATTAATATAGCATTAGAAGGGCTAAAAACGAAGAAGAGGGTCTTCAATATGCATCAGAAGTGACAAAGCTAATACAATTTTTAAACTCCATTTATTTGTATAATCAGGCATAAGCACTTAATGCTAATTGTGGAAACCTCGAATGTAATACATAGCCCAAATGAATTCCAGATCACTGCATGCTTCAGTGTTTCATGATCTCCCTTGCACATGCCTAGTGAAAGCCTGCCACTCTGCAACAGAGGAAGGAATTACTACAATAGAATCAGAGGCAGAGTTTGCCAAAAACTATACTTTCTTTGATATGAGACAGAATAAACTGTGTTTTAAGTAACGGATAGGTTTGCATGCCACTGTCTAGCAGCAGTTATTCTGATTGTGTTTCACAGAATTGTCAGAGAGTCAGAACTATGAACAAACCACAGGAACATTCTCCATAAACTGCACTGAAACAAATGACACTCCCTTCAGCCAGCTTACCCTCAGTAATCTCCATCCACCATTATGGGAAAGGATTAGTTTATCTTTCAGCTATAAACTTTTATTAGTTACATGTTCACCATACTGACATCCCAACACTTTTTAATCTTATTGTGTCAATCTTGCATCTACATAAAAACGTGTATTTCAGTGCATAAAAAGATCTCTTGCTGCTGACAACTCAAAGTGCATTAACCTGGGAATCCTTGAGATTGCCACGCACACCCACACACTTCTTTCAGTAGAGATCTCACTGACTGGAAAAGAAAATATCCCAAACTCAACAGACATTTCACACACAGTGGCATTTCTGCAGAAACACATGTTTCCAACACTGCAACTTTTACTTTCATCACTATTATCAAGTTATTTTCCCAAGTTATTTCCTACACACATAGCATGCCCAGTGCCCCTGCTGAAACTACCACATTGACTGAAACTGACTGAGCTCCTAGTGAAACATCAGAGCTTAGCTATAAATCTGTGTAAATACTTTTATTCTGTGGTGCTTACATGTTAGAATACAACATGCATCAAGGTCACTGTAACAGATTGCAGTTTTCAGGCTCATAGAGAAGACATTGATGAAATCAGTAAGAGCAAACTTAATTAAACAGTGTCTAAAGTTCTGCCTTCTCCCAAACCTGCCCAGAATTCACACCTCTATTCTCTGCATTTCAGAGTCAGGTCTTTTCATAGGTACAGGAAGGCAGGCAGCTTAGCTTAAACGCTATCACTGCTGAAAGGTGAACAGAATTCTTTCTTTGCAATGTGACAGGTCTGCTCTGAGCTCTCCGAGTTTTTAGCTGGAGATTACAGCCCCATGGGCCTCTTCCTTTGAAGTGGAGTTCCTCGAGAGCAGAATTAGTCCCCTGCCTATAACCTGTCCTCCATACAGTGAAATAAATTACAATCAACTTTTTGTTTCATTGCCATGTCAAGTATAACAATAAATACCCACAGGCTAAAAGTAAGCAAACAAACAAGGCTGGACAAACAATAACCTCACAGCAAGAGCATTCCAAAGAAAATCACCAGGCAGGGCACAAGAAAGTTAAAGGCATAAAAATCAAAACTCTGGGTTCTCTATCCCAATCCCGAAGTGTGTATGAAAGGCTAACAACGCATCTTGCCTCTCTCCCACAAGAAGCACTGACGGAAAGCAATTAAGGGACTCCTGCAATTTAGTTACAGCCCAGCAAAGAGGAGAAGGAATTTTACATCACGAAATGCCTGTAAGAAGGCATCATCTTTTACAGTTGCAGAAGTGGGAAGCACTGGGACACGGAGCTTCCTTCCCGGCTATGCACCGGAGCACCGCACCAGCGGGATGCCCGCAGCGGACTCCGGCGGAGTTGGAGCGCGGCTCCGCTGCAATCCCGGCCACCAACCCCCCGCACCCCAACCCCCGAGACTGCCGCTGGCGCCGCCGACCATCCTGCCTCCGAACTGGGAGCAAGAGACCAGAAGCTGCAAAAAAAGAAAAAGTCACTCGAGAGGAAGGGAACGCAGCGAAAAGGAAGCAAGCGCTTACTTGCCTATACAGCACCGCCGGACAACCTCCTCGCAGCTGCTGAAACGCTGTGCCGCTCGTCCTCCTCCCACCGCTCCGTGCTAGTTCCAAAATAATTCCTCCGGGCGCCGGCACATCCCCGGGCTCAGCCGAGGAGCGCAGGGAGCCCGGCCGCTTCGCCCCCCCGCCCGGTGCCCATGGTGTCAGCCACAGCCCCGGCAACTCGCGCTCCTTCCCGCCGGTGCTGCCTCGGGGCGGGCTGCCGGCTAACACGGCATCGCACCCCGGCCGCCGCCGCCGGCTCGAACTCCGCCGCCGCGCTGAGGGGCACCGTGGGGCTCCCCGCGCCCTTCCCGGAGACGGAGCGGGGGCGCCGGGCGGGGGCGTGCGGGGAGCAGCGCCGCCCCTCCGCGGCGGTGAGCGGCCAGGCGAGGCGCGGCG